>NW_006289813.1:14599494-14604801 GCF_000327345.1 Myotis davidii | reverse complement strand
CTTCCTCTCTGTGAAAAATCAATAAAATATATTTTTTAAAAAATTGTATGTTCTATCATGATGAGTCTCTGCTGAAAATACCCAACTAATTTTGATTTTATTATTTAAATTGTTAGGTTTTATAATTTACAATGTATTTTAAATACCACCTGTTATAAACTCCATAACTGATATATTACTTCTCAGTTAATGCAAATAAATGAAAACAACTTGGTACAGTTTTGCCCACCTGCGTTCCATGCTTAACTCAGCATGCATAAAACTGAACCCATTTTTCTGTCTCCTGAAAAAATGGTTTGTGTTTCTGTTTCTTACCTCATAGGATTATTTCCTGTTCACTTAGGTGTCTAAGCCAGTAACTTCAAAGACATTCTTAATTTCTCCATTACTATAAACCACTGCACATTCAATTAACTCCAACTCCTGACAATTTTACCCTCCAGATACCTGTCAAGCAATTCTACTTTATCCCATCCTTGTTGCCACTGCACTGTCAAATCATTATTTCTTTCTGACATTATTAACGTATACCCTTAAACAGTTTCCTTTCTCCCTGTTGTGTCTACCCACTCATGTATTACACTGCAGTTAGAGTGCTCCTTCTTAGATGCATTTTTTAAAACTCCTCATTTCTCTTCATTTTAGTGTAAACTCCATTACAGATTGTTAATGTCTGAGAGCATGGTTCTTCATCATCTATGCTTATTCCTGGCCACATCCTTACTCCAACCCCAGGATCAAGGTATAAAGAACATCTTCCAGAGTCTTAAAAATAACAAATTCTAATTACGGCTGAGTTTTTGCATACACTGTTTTATTTATGTAATATGCTCTTTGCTCTCTCTTCTGGTACCTCAAATACCTGCCACCTTCTCTTCCTTCAGCCTTAGATTTGTCTGGAAAGCCTCCTAATTCTGGTGTTTGCACACACATGGAACATTGCACTTATCATACGATATGAAATACCTTGTAGTTCTCTGGCTACTTCTTGACCCCTCTCCTTCTCTTTAATTCATTTTATGACAGTGATCCAGTATGTCCTGACTAATTTTATGTACCTAGCTTAGAGCCTGATGTGCTTTAGAGTGTCAAGATATTTCATTTAAAAAGAAATATGATCATATTAACCAATGTTACCACCATAAATGTAATAAAAAAGGAAAAAGAATAAAATGTTAAAAAATAAAATAAAAACAAATGTTATGAAAATAGTTAAAATTAAATATACCTATATGCATATGAATATATATGAACTGTTTGATTATAGTCTAAAGATAAAGACATTATTTCCAGCCTAGAACTCAATAAAGGAAAAAGTAATATCTTTTATTTTACTACAAATTATCAAATAACTTCTATTTTATTCACTGAAAATATGGCACAACAGCCACCAATCAAGAAGTTACAATAAAAAATCAAGTAATCACTAAAACATTTAAAATGGCACCTACAAAATCTAGTGCTAGTGATACTTAATCACCTTGGAAATGCAATTTCAAGGTGATATTCTTGTTTATGCATTTTGTTTTTTCCAGTTAACATATATCATTCATACCTGAAGAGAAAATCTGATATACATGCATGAGTTCACTTCAGTACATTGTTTACCTGCCTGTATCCTCAGTTACAGTAGTAGGAGTTGATTCTCTATCAATTTTCAGCAAATAAAATAGGTGGTAAAATAATAATTTTAAAGCAATGTGTAAAATTATATTATGGAATCACACCAATCCTTTTTTTTTCTGAAGCTGAATCATTTTACCGATAAAATATTACTTAAAGAATAATAATAATAAAAACTTTATATTTTGGGTCAGCTATTTAATTTAAAATCAAAATGGTTATGCTAAACACCATATGTTCCCTAAAACTTATTAAACACTGCAGTTGACTTAAAACAAAAGTGTAAGTTTACTTTGACACTGAAAATTCAAATCTTATATACACGATTGGGTTTGACATTAATTAAAGGCAGTAAATAGAAGCAGACTATAGTCTGTGAGAAAAAATCTCACCTTCATAGCTACTTCAACATTAGCAATTTTTGTTTGTTTTTTATTTAAAAGAGCATAATTCTTATAATGGGAGTATATTGAAGGTAAATATATACAAAACCCCAAAACTTTATTTTTCTTCCTAATTAGTGTTTGAAGGACAAGCCTTGATTATTGAATGTACACCTTCCTGTAGATTAAAAAAACATGATGTCCTTATGTATCTGTCTCTATTGCTATATATGAGAGAAAAAGCAATTTAAATTAAGTTCCCCTGTCCAATTTCTTACCTCTTAAGATGTATAATATATCCAGATAGCCAAGAAAACAATAAACATGTATATTTACATATATCTATATATGATGAAATGCATCAATATTAATCGATTAAATTATTCAATTAATTTCCTCCTATACCTAGGTGTTCAGTTCATTCAAGTTTTACAGTGGTGGAGAATTAAGGATAGGTAGTAGGTGTCACATTTTTTAAAAACACTACAATATAGGTGGAGCAGAGTTTTGTGAGAAGAAAAACACTTGGGTATGAAGTAAACCAACCAGAAAAATGCTGAAGGCTTCACTATTCACCTTTCAGTCAACAAAGCCTTTGATTGCCTACAGTATATCAGCTATTATATTCTGCATTCTAGAACAAATCAGTAAACAAGTCACACCCCTGTTCTTTTTGTTGTTGTTATCTTTACTGTTAGATTATTACAGATGTTGGTTTTGTTTTTTCCCATTGACCCCCTCTACCCCAACACCTGCCCCTCCCAGACCTTCACCGCACTATTGTCTGTGTCCTTGGGCTGTGCATATGTGCATATAAATTCCCCAGTTAATTCTCCCCACCCCGCACCCCACCTTCCCTCTGAAATTCATCTTTCAGCCACTTGTAGAACAGCGATTGTCCACGTGAATGAATCCTGACTGAACACAAGACCAGAGGTGACAGACAGAGGCTATGTATTGTAGCTCAGAGCACAATGGGGCAGAGAGCAGCCACAGCAGACGAGATGTGAGGGAGATCAAGAGTTCAATGAAAACATAAACACAGAGGGATGAGTAAATGCCAGGAGGTAGATTAAGGAATTCAAGGAATTCTTATAAGAATAGAGAACTGAATAATTATGCTGAATTTAACAGAATTTCAAAGGTCAAGGTATGTCCGTTGACATATGCTTACAATTACAATATGTTTACCCGCATATTTTTAAAGGTAATAATCTAATGTTGAAACACATTCATATAGAACAAGCTATTGATTTCTTATATTAGAAACAATTTCACCCTAGCTAGTTTGCTCAGTGGATAGAGAATTAGCCTACAGTCTGAAGGGTCCTGAGTTCGATTCCCATCAAGGGCACTTAACTAGGCTGAAGGCTCCTCCTCGCCCGGAATGCGAGGAGGAAGCAACCAATCCATGTGTTTCTCTGACACTGATATTTCTCTCTGTCTTTCCCTCTCTCTGCCACTCTCTCTTTAAAAAAAAAAAATAGAAAAATAGGATTAAAAAAAAAAACAATTTCAACTTCTCAGGAAGGGACAATGTGACTCACATTTCTTTCAATAATAATACATTCACTGAAATTTAAAATCCATGCTGACATGTTTCTCATGATTTCATGTAACTTTAGCTACTTGTTTTGAAGTTTCAAGAAACATGAGAATCAGACTTAATAAGATCCACCTTAAAAAAATAGTATTACCCATAGCTAATATTGATTTGGTGCTTACAGTATGCCAAGATCTAAGTGAAGTATTTTTTAAATTTTTTAGCCCATTCAGTTCTTAGCACAATCTTTTTTTTTGTATTGTTTAAAGTATTACACATGTCCCCTTTTTCCCCTATTGATGTCCCCTCCACCACTCCCACCTCCCAGGACAAGCCCCCACCTCCCCAGTGTCTGTGTCCATTGGTTATGCTAATATGCATGCATCCTAGTACAAGTCCTTTGGTTGATCTCTATACCACCACCACCTCCCCTGCCTTCTCTCTGAGGTTCAGTGTTACCTTGTCTCTGTATCTATTTTTGTTCATCAGTTTGTGTTGTTCATTATATTCCACAAATGAGTGAGATCATGTGATATTTGTCTTTTTCAGACTGGCTTATTTCGCTTAGCATAATGCTCTCCAGTTCCATCCATGCTGTTGCAAATGGTAAAAGTCCCTTCTTTTTTATAGCACATTCTTATGTAGTAACTAGAGGCCAGATGCATGAAATTTGTGCAAGGAGCTCAGCCCTCGCAGTTGTGGCAGCTTGCCTCAGCCCTCACAGCCCTGGCTTCATCCGGAAGGTCATCTGGAAGGACATCCGGAAGGACATCCAGAAAGTCGTAAGGCTGTCTGGTCTAATTAGCATATTTCCCTTTTATTATTATAGATTATCATAATTGCCCTCATTTACAAAAACAACAGGCTTAATTAAATTTGGTAACCTGTCTAAAGTTAATATTCCTGGAGGGTGAGAGACTTATTCTAAAACAGTGTGCTGGCCATACCATCTCTGTAACAGATTCTTATCACTATTCCAGGGGTTTGAGTTAAACAGAATGGGGGGAATTATCTATGGGAGATTCATCCTGAGTTAGTGGGAAATCAGTCTCAGTGTAGCAAAAGGGAACTTATATTTTATATATGCTCAACTTATCAGTATAAATATAATTCAAATTAGAGTTGTGTATTATTTCTGCACTCGGAGCATGGCTGAATCAACTTTGTTGAAATGGAGAGTAACATTGGGATGCTATAATCTAGATTATTTATGGCATATATAGAAGAGACTTTTGGGCGCCCTGGAGAGTATGCAAAAAGACATAGATATTGTAGCCCACAGACTGCCAACACTGTAGTCAAAGATACAATGATACTGCAGTAAAGCAACTGCAAATGACATGCTACACATACTAAAATGTTGTTAAGAAGAAAACATCTGAAAAAGACATTTTGCATATGAACTGCAATTCAAATTTCATAAAAGCAGACATGCCAAATCCACATATTGATTTATAACTAAAATACCTCTTGCATTGTCAACTCTTGGTAACATGTTCTAGAGTGAGTAACATGGTTTATTATTTTTAAAAAAATTAATTTGAAGATTGCTCATTGTTCTCCACAATCAAGTGATGCAATAAAATGCCATTTTATGTAAATTAAATTACATTTAGTTGGTAAATATCGTTACTCAGAGTTGAAATTTCCTGTTGCAAAAAATAGAGTATTTTATATTATATTTATGTTTATTTTTTCTGTTGAGAAACATTACAAAAAATGAAAAAGATAAAGTAAAACAACTTTATAAACTATAAA
>NW_006289813.1:14584591-14599469 GCF_000327345.1 Myotis davidii | reverse complement strand
TATATTTCATCTCTAATTCTAAAATGTGTTTTATATCCACTTTAAATTTTAGTCTAAAATCAGGAGATATTCTTCAATGATTACAATAATTGGTTTAGTGGGAAAGAACATACTGTATTTTGCTTGAGTTTCTCCAAGAAACTTCAATTTTATCACCTATACTTCTGATTAATTGCTTAAAAGTCATATCAGTGTGACACAGTCATTGAATGATCCTTTTAAAGGTTTGAATTAATATTTTCTTCCTTAGCCATTGACAGATGTTCAGTGTTTCTCAGTGAACAACAAAACGTATGTGAATTTCATGTGACACTGTCAGAGTCATTCAACACCAAGGCTTCTTAAGATAATTACAAAGTAGCAAGTTCCCACAAGATATAAAAGCTGAGATGGTGTTAATTGCCCCCATTCCAGTAATCCTCCAGTCATAACACTGATGTCAGTATTTTAGAAGACCATAAAGTGCTGTGCAATGTTCAGGAAGACAGGGCATTGTTTTGTCTCTAAACTGCAAAAACAGTTTATGAGAAAGATTATAAGTATCTATCATCTATGTATCTATGTATCTATCTATCTATCATCTGTCTACCCATCCATTCATTTATCTGTCTACCTACCTATATATGGTTATAGAAGTAAAATATTTTAAATGAAATCTATTTCCAACAGCTATTAATTTGCTGGTAGAAATCTAAATTTTGAAGAAAAGGTATTTTTAAAACAGATTATAAAACTATTATTTTACATTAAATATGAAACCTATGTAGTTTACATTTATACCATATAGACATTGAATTGATATACATTCCAGCAGAAGTCTATATTTGGGGATCCACTTTATTTATTGCAATATTTTTTAACAGTATGCTAATGTCATCACATACTTTCATGTATCTACAGCTTCTATTTCCTTATCTTTATCCCCAAAGAGATCCAGTAACAAATAACTAGTTAGTGTAGAACACATGAATAGCCTACTATTATTTTGCATAGATAAAAAAAAAAACTACCCTTGAATTTGTATTTCCAAAGCCATGTTTTGTTGAAAGTGTTCTTTATGTAACTTATTTGCCTGATCTTTTTCAATTTCCCATCTTTGCATTCTTTTTCTATCCGCAACAAAAGCCCCAGACTGTCTCTGAGTTCAAGGTATGAAGCTATTTCATTTCTTTATAGCAATGTCTCATAGTTACTGTTTTGTTTTTCTTAAACTTTTTTCTTTATTATTCTGCAAAATGAAGTGTTTTCCGTTAAATATCCTTCAAATTTAAGAAATGGTAAAAACATTTGGAAAAGAGCTTTACTGAACTTGTTTTTCAATTTGGTAGAGGTTCTGCCTTGACCATAAATAATTGGCAACAACATCCTTTGAGGTTAATGGCTTTTACTTTTTTTCAGTTTTTAGTTACACCTGAGCACCTAGAAAGTAAACACCTGTTGCTCATTGAAATGTTTGTATTTATTAACTTGAAGAGCTTACTTGAAACATTTAATTCTTCCCCATAGAAACAAGAGTGTCTTTATAACTACAGCTTTTATCTGATGAACATAAGGGAAGCCTAAGTTTGCTTCCTTATACATAGTTACCACTCAGAGGTACATATATGGGAAGAGGTTGGTAAGACATAATGCCATTTTTATTTGTTTTTATTTAAACCCATCCTTTATGTCTGTATATAACTGTAGTCATTGTTCTTCAGAACAAAAGCAACATCTTTGTAGATTGCCAATTGGTTTAGTTCCAATGTCCCTGGCCTCATTTTCAATGAGAATAGAGTTAGAACTTTAAAAGCCAGATTGGCTTCTTTCAAACTACCTGTGGAGACCAAAACAAATCCTAATAATTACAATTATGTTACAATGACAATAAGTAAACATTGCAGGGGAGTGTGATGGACAGAAAGTCCTAAGTCTTAGGAAGTGAGAAAAGAGAACATTTGTAGGAGATGTGGAATTGTTTTTTCTATTTCTGTTTCAATGTAACAAGCTTGGATTTGGAGTCTTGAAATCTGCATTCTATTTCAGGTTCTTTCATTTACTAATATCTTTTTTCTTTTTTTAAATTGTTGACTCTATTACAGAAATCCCCCATTACCCCCGCCCCCTTTTCTTCCCTACAGTCTGCCCCACCCCTCCTAGGCCTTTACCACAGTAAATATTTCAGTTATATCTTCTATCTGAATAACAAAGAAAATAACTGTGTCTACCTGATACAATCTTCAAAAGAATAAAAGCTTGACTGCAAATGTGCAAGTAATTACATAATGATTTGTTCTGCACAAATTCAGCCCATAATTAATATAGATTTGTATGTAGTGCTGTGAATAATCCCTACACTCGCTGTCCAGAAAAGGCATCTACAAAATTACCTGAAACACAACAGAGACATTAAAATAAATTAATTAAGAGGTCATTTAGCATTTAGTCATATTCATTTCCCTAACACTGTTTAATTCTTATGTGCCAAATAGCACTCTTTAAAATAATAAAATTTTCTTACCTGCCTTTACTGAAAAAGAGATGATTTATTTTTGAGGGCTTTGTATTTTATCCATTATTAAATTTCCTGGCATCGAGTGAATTCTGGATGCCTGTTCTTATGCCCATGAAACATGAACAGCTTTTCTCTAAATAAGGTGTTAGCAGGTTTCTCATGTCAAAATGGTGAATTGAATGAAACACTAGAAAATTAAATCACATTACATCTCAGCTGAACCTTTTAGTAGTAAAATTTATGCAAGTATGTTAAGCAACATGGGCTAATAAAATAACCCTACATCTCACAATAGAAAGATAATTTTCCAATAAAAACTGTGACCAAATCAATTATCCAGTAACAACTGTGTAAATTTTCTGTGGCAGGACACACTTTATATATGAAAAAGTGCAAAGAAGCTACTGATGTTATGCTCTTAATTTTTTTAGTAGCAAAGAAAATGTCAACAGACCTGGCATCAAAACATAATAGAACTGAAAATATTTTGCACAGAAATATAAATGTAAATTGTTTAGTATAAATAATTATACACGGAAATATAATAAAGTTTAGAACAAATGAAGTCCTTCAAATACCTCTGGGCAACAAAAATTCAACTAAGAAGATACATTTCAGTTATTGTGCATAGTCTGGTATGGAAGTCTAGAGTCAGGAGAGGGCATGTGTCGGAGGTAAAAATGGGTGCTTACTAGCAGCATGATAGTTAAAGGGAGAGAGTAATGACCTTAAGCATTATTGGCACTGTTCGAGTGGCTGAGAGGCTCTCTACGCTTCAGAAAAAGGGAAACAGGTAGACGCAAGAAGGAACAAAGAATAAAAAACACTCAGACATTCCAATGAGTCAGTTTTAGATCCTATTTTATTTAAAAGTGTGAAGGACCCAGTCTTCCACAAATCATTCAGGCAATTATATATTTGTACCCAATCAGAAATACCAATCCCTGACTTTAATATTGTTGGCACACCAGTTTCTTGAGCCATATAGACTAGCAAGAGAATGGAAGGAAAATTAGAACAGAATCTTGGAAGTCACATATAGGAATGTGAACCCCCCTCCAAAAACAACAACAACAACAAAAGAACAACACCAGTAAATGTATTATAGGCATCTCTCACAACACCAGAGAGGTGTTCCCCAACAGTCCCGAGTCAGTGAGAGAGAGGGCTGTCCCCAACCTCAATCCTTGTCTTCTCATGTGTGAATTTATATGAGAGAACTTGACTGCGTTGTGAAAAGCCAATTTATTAAAGCAATTAAAGCATGCATCTTATTGAAAAAAAAACACAGCAAAGCAAGAGAACCTATACATCTGGCTGATAAAACACAGCCGGGCTCTCAGCTAATCTGGAGAGCAGGCTGGGTGGGGCCCGAGGCATCATACACCCTCCTGTCCATGGGCTTCAGAATCCCTCTGCTGACTGTTTGGGTACAGGTCAATTTCCAAGGCTCCCTTTTTACTTTGTTGCGGCTTCCCCACAACATGAGAAGGATTCATGAGAAGCACCTGGCAACTTTATCTTGCCAAGCCTTGGGACTGCTGGCTTCTTAGGGAGTAAAACTACCCTTTTTCTCCTTTCCCCCTACCCCTCCTTTTCTCATTAGGGAGGTTTTTTTAAGCATTTGCTCTCAGGTCCTTGGCTGGGGAAGATAATAGTTTGTTAGTTACAAGCTGGCTGCAAATTGCCCACATTGTTTGGCCTCGTTCTAACATTCCTGTCTCAGTTTCCCTATTCCTTCTGGCCTGGAACCCTGGAACAAATCCACATAGAACATACAGTCAAAATCATTGGAAAAATCTTAAAAGTGATTTTTCTATGACTATGCAGCATCATAGAAGTTAAGGTAAAATAATGTTTAAGACTGATCAGGGAGCAAAACTACCAATTTTAAATTGGAGATAGAAAGGGCTAAAGATGTTGAATATGGGAATAAGGAAAGGAGTAGTGGGTAATCAAATTAAATGGAGAGTAGAGAAGCAGACTTGCTGGATGGAGACTTTTTCTGTTTGTAAGTTTGGTGAAGAGGCGGAGGACATTATTTGAGTTTAAACCAGACACTAAAAATCCAGAATAGAAAAGAGTTTCACTATGCAAATGTTCAATATGATTGCATCCAAGGAAAATAAGCAACTTAAAGATGCAAAATGAAAGACACATAGAAAGGGATAGGCAAGAAAATATGTTATCAAAACCAAACTGTTAAGTACTAACTAGAGTAATTTGGTATTAAAAAGAAGAGCTAGGTACGAAGTAACTAATCAGCAACAAGTATCCCTAGAGCCGTGCTTTATTTTAAATTGTATTTACTTTGTAACCTCAGGCAAATCATTTCATGTCTTGGGATCTATTTCTTCATCTTCAAAGTATAAGTAATAAACACACTTGCCTCCCCTACTTAGGACTATGTTAAATATGAGAGAGAATAAAGGTTCTTCATTAGTTGAAACAGGAGGTGGTTGAGTTTATTTTATTTTCTAAAAGAGAACTTTGAAAACCTAAAATTAGGGGAGCAGCAAATTGTTCCAAAACTTTTATTATATAACTAGAGGCCTGGTGCATGGAATTCGTGTACAGTAGGTCCCTAGGCCTGGCCTGCGATCAGGGTTGATCTGTGGGGTGATGTGGAGGCCCCGCTGGCACCTGCCTTGGCCAGCCTGGCGCCACCCGCTTGCCAGCCTCCGCCCCACTGCCACTGGTCATTCCGCTGTTCGGTATATTTGCAAATTAGACTTTTATTATATAGGATGACTTAATGTGCTTAGGTGAGTTAATAGGTTACATTTGCATAGAATACTTGTATTTTTATTATTATTTGCACAACTTACTGATATCATACTACATAATATCATATTAAAATAATTCCCAGTTGAGATATTTAATTTAAATTACATCTATAGATGCACTTTTGCCAACTCTGAAACAAATTTGCTATGAATGTACCCCAAAGTTATGAAATAAAGGACTCTCTTAATTGGTCTTATATATTCATATAATCTGAACAGTATGTAAGTAGCAATAAAAGTTGCATTAGCCCTTAGGACTTACACATGACAAGCAGCCTGTGGTAAGCAATAAAGATTCAAGGATAACAATATGAATCAGTTTTCTAAGTATACTGCTCACAGTGAGAGAGCAATAGCACAGAACATATCTTTATTGGTACATGCAAAATAGTTTCTGATAATAAAAATGTCACCATATGATATTGTAAGAAATACTTCAACCTATTTCTCCTAGAGGAATTCATAACAATCTAACTAGCAGTTTTGTTCTCTGTGGATTTCAAAATGCAAATTGATTTGTTCATTTTTCTGGTTTAGAGAAACATAATATGTCCCTGCTGCCCCATGAGATTCTTCAGATTTCCTTGACTGAAGGCAAAGTACTTATTAATACTTATGAGCAAATGTCCCCAGGATCATACTGAAAGAATAAAAGCACTGGGAACCATTGACTAATTTCAAATGATTAGGAATAAATATTTAAAATATACTTTAAACCAACCAAAAGTATCATCATGCTGTAATTCCTATTTTTCTGTGGATTTTAAAACCAAAAAACAAAATTTGTATCATAAGCCTTCAATTTAAAAGTGCTGATATTAAAGTAGTCTCACTATTGATGGTAATATATATCATAGAGTGTTTAAGATACAGGTAAAGAATGTTTACAGCCGCAGGGAGTAAATACAAATGATTTTTTATCACAATCAAACCTAAAAGCTACCAACCAAAATGATAGTTTTAACATATATATGTTGTGTGATGACTATAGGTCATATACCAGGCAAGGATGCTCCAAATAGTAGCTATAAACATCACTTTTTCCCCTATGGAAGGCAGATTTGCAAGACAGTGTAATGTGATACGTTCTACAATGTTAATAAGTGCAGTTCGCAGTGCCTGAAGTTAGTTGAACAGGGAAGGATTTGAGTATGGGAAGATATCTGGAGGACTTCAATGAAGGAAACACTTTTTATCTACTAGACATTTGTCAGGACTTGACCAGGTGACATATGTAAAGGATGAAGGTGTGAGCGAACACAGCATGATGAGAAAACCACAGGCAGTTACTTAGAGTTTGCCTGAAGTTGGAGATGATAGGAATGACAAGTGAATTCATAACATGAATTCCTTTTGCAACATACTAAGAAGTTAGAGATTTTTTTTTTCATTCTATAGGTGATGAGAAGCCATTTAATACTTAAGAGTAATTTCAGGGCATTTCTCTTGGAGAGAATATTTTGACAGCAGAACTAATGGAAGCAGAGACAAGGAGGCCAAAAGACAGGGCAGGAAAATACATCTGGAGGAGCATGGAGGTGAGGGACTTGGAACAGAAGTGGCTACAGTGTAAAGTGCTTTCCTTCACTCGTTCATCTGATGTGATAGTTACAGGACAGAGAAATGAATGTTCACCCTCCAGTCTCAAACGTGGGTAACTGGATGGCTATTGTGAAAATTGAAATGAGTAGGAGTAAAGGAAGCCATATGCCCTATGGGAAAAGATGGACTATATGATGAGTGGTTAAAGTTATATGAAATTAAGGTATTGTGAAGGAATTAAAGATTTTGATATCTATCCAGTCCTTGGATAGCCATACATTCTAAGCACAGTAAAGAATTTCTGGGTTTCGCAGTTTTTGTGGTTCTCAGATTGGTTGGTGAAGGGCTACAGCGTAGATTGGGTCACAGTGATGTTACAATGGTGTTAGATGAATCAAATTGCTTTAATATTGAAAATACATAAAGGAATTTAAAATTGCAATGGAGTTTTCAGAACTGCACCATTACACAATTGAAGATCAATCTAGTTGCACTGTTACCTAGAAAATCAGGAGAGAAAACGATTGAGCTAGACTCAGCTAGTTGTCTCCCCTACATCTGGTCACCTCTTATACAATCATAGACAATTTAGTTGAACACATGACAATCTAGGCACAACAAATTTTCCCACGATCCCCCACAGCTGGATGTGGCCTTGCAACTAGGTTTCCAACAAAGGAATAATACCAGAAGTGACATATGCACCTGCTAGGCCATGCTGAATAAAATGTGGACTTAGCAGTAGGAGTCAAAGTGGTAATTTTTAACACAAGATCAACCTCACAATTTGATGATAAAACAACCACACAGCCAGAGCTTTGGTCCTCAACGGCATACAGATGTCAATCATTAACTGCTGATACACAGTGAATGTTAGTGAAATATACTTCTAATTAGATTAAGATATTATTTTGTCTTATCACAACAAAGGCCTAAGAAAATATTCTGAGGTCAGTCTAAATATGTATAGTAAAGGTTCTGCCTAATTATTGTTAGTCATTTGAACATGAGTTCAATTTTAGCCAACAACCAAATTTTATGCTTATGTTAAGAAAGACAAATGAAACTAGGATACTTAGCAAAGCAGTTGGGTATGTGCACAAGCAAAGAATGTTTCAGTTATTTGAACAAAGACTAAAACAATGTGTAAAGAGACAATGCCATCCTATACCGAATTTATAATATCTAATCCTATATATTTAATCGTATAGTATTTAATATGGTGATGGTTTCCTGTATATAAAGGAGGAAAAAAACCTAATGAATATTACATCTCGAACTGATGACATAAACAAGAAGGTAATCTTTATAGTTAAAAATGAAAAATAAATATAAACATGTCATACCCAGTAAATTACCAATAATGTTTATAACAGTTAAAATACTTGCCAGCATTATACACATGTAAAGGCTACAATTTAAACAAATTATATTATTAATGCCTTAAAACAAACATTTGAGATTCTTGAAATATGAGAAAATGAGAGCGCAGAAAGTTTAACTTACCCAGTCATATACATAGATAGTGGTATCTGGGTTATTTAATGCCAATATCTAATCCTATCATCACTGTGCTGACCTCCTTCTCATCTGCAAATATAATATATATTGATAATTTACTGTATATCAGTGACTATGTGTATCCTTTACATATTTCAACTCATTTAATGCTTTCCTTTAGTTAGAAAAACTGAGGTTCAGTGAAATCTGGGATTGTCTGTTTCACATGTTATGAAATCTTTACTTAAACCCTGGTATTTCTGAAATAATATTTTGTGCTTTGAATCAATATTTTACATAATTTACACATTTGTTTGTGAATAAAAAAGTTACCAAGTGCAGGGAATGCATGTTTTATAATGTCATATCTGCAGTTATTAGCTATTAGGTATTAATTAGGAAAATGATCTAGGGAAGCCTCATTCATTAAGAAAAATCAAGGCTGGATAATTAGACAGTGCTTTGGGATAGTCAATAATCAGATGGTAGTCTAAGTACCTGCACAAAGATTCGGTAGTAGCTGAGAGGGCCACCTAGTCCCTTAACTTAACAAGAACCTCCCTCTGCAGACCTGCCATGCTAATAAAAGCTTCAATTAGTCTGTTGACATGAGGCAATGGTGATTCCTGTTATTGAAATATTACCTGGAGAATATGATACCTTACAATCATTTTAGGCATTACAACTTTTCTCAAATGAATTTGAGGGTTTTTTTTTGTTTTATTTTTTGTTTTGTTTTGTTTTGTTTGCCTAGGAGAATCCTGAGCAAAGGGATTGTAGTAGTAATGAGTCATATGTTGTCTGATGATAGAAGAAAGGGTCTAGACAGGTCTAGTGTCATTTAAAAAAAGAAAAGAAAAGACATTCTTATTTTCCTAGTTTCTCTAGTGTACATAAAACCCAGGGTAATGCGTTGTCATTGTTCAGATATGAGTTAGCTGCAATGGTTTCTTTTTTATTTATCAAGATTTAACTAAAAGTATAACTTTCAGTGTTAATTCTATAGGTTACATACACATACACATTGATATATTTCTCAATGAAGACCAGTATTTTTGCTTAAAACTGACACAGTGTGCGAGCTCTGTTTAGGGTTCACAGAAATTGAAGTCCAAGTTCAGAACCTGTGTCTTCTTCATGATTTCTCTTCTCTGGAGGCGGTGGTTTCCCTCCACATTATTTCATTTGTGCTTTCCCATCTGTGTTTTCTGTTGCTCCTGATATTTCCTATGTGCCAGCAATTTACAAGATGCAGTGGTAGAAATGCATGGCCCATCCTCTGGGGTATATTTTTCGGTTCAACACATCCAGCAGGTCAGATGATCTGAGTGTCAATTCCAAGATAAATACTCTCATAAAGTGACCAGAGTTCCAACTTTAGACTTTGTATTTGTACTGGTGCTAGAAAGGCCCTATCTTAGGGTTAGTTCTAAAAATAGAGTACTGACATAACTTTACACATCAGGCAGTCCATATTTTTGAAAGTATATAAGATACTCTCACTGATTTTTAAAGTCTTTTCCGTGACTTGCATTTTCCACATTTACTTATTTTAACATCTCTGTTTTGTTTCTCTTGTAGATAGTGCACAGACCAATGCAAAATTATCATTAGTAGACTGTAGTCAGTGTTGAGTAGATCAGACAACAATGCTGTATTTCATATGACCTTAACATAGTGCTTTTAATGTTAACTATAGGAACAGTGTAATATTAGAAGCCAAAGAGTGGAAAACTAACCAAGGCTCATTTTCTTGGCTCATTAATTTTGAAGTGCGGTTGTACCTGAATTGTTCATAAAGATGCCGGAATGTAGCAGATAATACTCTTTCATAACCAAGAGGCAGAGATTGTTCATCTTTCATACATTTTTATAAAGAGACAAGTGGTGCCCTGACTGGTGTGGCTCAGTTGGTTGGAATAGCCCTAGCCAGTCTGGCTCAGTGGATAGAGCATTGGCCCTGGACTGAATGGTCCTGGGTTTGATTCTGGTTAAGGGCACGTACGTAGGTTGCAGGCTCCATGCCTGGCCCTGGTCGATCCTGGGGCTGTGTGGGAAGCAACCAATCAATGTCTCTTTCACATATGTTTCTCTCTCTCTTCCTCCCTCTCTCCCTTCCATTCTCTCTAAAAAAGTAAATGGAAAATACCCTCAGGTGAGGGTTAACAACAACAAAAATCAGTTGGTAGGAATGGCGTCCTGTGCATTGAAGGGTCAAGGGTTCCATTCCCAATCAGGGCACATACCCTGGTTATGGGTTCAAACCCCAGTCTGGGCACATGTGAGAGGCAAACAATGTTTTTCTTTTACATTGATATTTCTCTCCCTCTCTCTCCCAATAAAAAACATATCCTTGGGTAAGGATTTTTTTTCATTACAAAAAAAAATAGTGTATTGACATATTACACATACTCCAAATGACATTTTATCTTGTAATAAACCTGTGCATATTTTATGCACATTGCATCCAAAATGAACCCAAATTAAAATCAATGGGTCACTAAGAATTTTAATTTTAGTGGGATTTCCAAATTCTGTAAGAAGATTACATGGTGACAAATTGGGAAAATCAAGCACAATCCATTTGAAATAACCTAATGTGACTTGGATAACTTCAAAGAATGCATGTCTATGTATAAAAGCATACATATATGTTAATGGATTAGTTCATACAAGACATATTATATTCAAAATAAACACTTTAAATAAAAATACTTTAAATAAAACAAGACAAGACTGTTTTCTTAATTGAATTTATTAAATTATTACATTGGGCCACTTATTGTGGTAAATGCTGGTAGTAAAAATAGTTGATGTAATTAGGTACATGCTCTTAGGAATTTTGATTCTACATTGGATGAGGGTACATAGCATGCAGAGATAAAGGCACACATTCTGAGGTCAACCAGGAGAAGATTTTGAAGAAACAACAAAAGAAGGTAAGGAGTGAACTTTGCAAAGTGAGCTTTACTCCCACTTATTCCAGTCAAGAGATCGAGCTTTCTAGCCATTCATTCTAGATCAGCAAAGCCTGCATAGGAATGTCAGAAAATGCCGGGTTTGAATTCCCCAGCCTGTACACCATGTTCATGGTTAAGTAATTATTGGAAAATTCATAGGGTTCTTAAAAAGTGCTACACTGTAGGTGGCCACTAAGTCCATTAACTAATTATTAAATTTCTAAATCATATAAATGCTACAGATGAAGAGATCTCAGTCTGATGCCATGGAATCCCCAAAGTTGTCTACAACGTATGGTCACTAGAAATGAGAGGAGATTTTGATCTGTGTAAATTATTGCCAGACCATTATTTTAATAGCAAAGAAAATTCCCAAAGACTCCCAAGCATAGGGGTACCTAGTTTGAATATGTATTGACATGCACATAGGCTATTATTATTGCAAGTGGCTATGAATGGAACGGACAAGAAGTTAGGCCACCTGTCTTAATTGTCAGCCCAAAGTTTGACCCAGAGAATAACAGAAGATACATAAATTAAAAGAGGAATAAATTTCATGAGCAAGCTGGGTTCTCTCACACCTCGAAGCCACACTGATACTGAAGCAGAAAGCTCAAGCCCAGGCTGATGGGAGTTTTTCTGGAAACCAGGCCCGTTCTATTTTGGGGGGGGCGGGAGGTGTTGAGGAGGGGGAAGGTGTTTGCATTTTTTGTTGTTAATAAAAAATTATTGAATTGGCTATGAGACCTCCCATTAACTATTATTAGTACTCTAATTAAAAGACAAATCAAAACAAAAATTATATATAAACTTAGTAACAGTTCTCTCTCTCTCTTTTGCCTTTAATACCTTGGTTTATGTTTTTTCAATGGCTATTTGTCAGTCAAAATGTCAACTGCCCTCCATTCCTTTTTTTCTTCTTCTCTTAAACCAGATTGTAAACCATCCGAGTATGTGAGGCGGGTGTGCCTTCATTATGCATATAGTGTTTTTCACTGTATTTGACACAAGTAGGCAATGGGATAAAATTTTGCCTAACATAAATATTGAGTTCAAGTTTTCAGAAACTCTCTGCAGTTTTATAGATGCTGTGACTTATTGGGTCTTCCCATAGATAAATAGGATGGCTCACTTCACGTGACAGCCATTTACATTTAGATTACATGAGCCTTCAAACTATGCAAATATCACTGTTTGGAGCCCGGTAGATGTGTACTACTATTATCTAATTCTACAACTTAACCATCATATCTAAGAAATTATTTAATGTAATTTTAATATTTAATGTCTGGCTGTAGTCACAAACTATATTTTAATTAGCCTGTGAATATTTATTATGTATGATTATTTAATTTTAGAGAAAATCTCATTTATCCATTTCATGGTGCAGAGAACAAAACATATGCTCTACTTCAACTAGACTGCCTTGCAATATTAACCACATAACCTGACCAGAGATTTAAATATACGCTAACACACACTGACAATAATAATTCCAAATGCATGTGGCTTTTCTAATTAGTCGTAAACTTTACTTGAATAAGCTACTGAAGCATACAGTAGAAGAAAGGACGTAGTTCTTGGCAGGAAATAGAGTTTATTACTTTCATTTACTCAAAAAACGTAGTGCAATATGTAAATCGTGAGGGTAATATAAAGAGAAAAGCATGCAGAATATTATGAGTCCTTCGTTGGTACTTGTCAGAAGTGCGGAAGTATAAAACTAAAAAAAATACATATAAAGTTTTGCAGATTAATTATTTTAACCTAAAAATCACTGTTTAGCTGAAAATTGACTTCTAAAGATGTTATTGGTATTATCTTTGAGACTATTAACTCAGAAGCACTTCCCTCACTATAACAATGCCTGAAAATGGGAGACATTTATTTATGAACTGTATTATAAAGTATTAATCATTTATTAATCAAGGGTTAGTAAAACAAGGCTGAAACAGTGAGGTATAAAGTAGCCATCTATGGTAACCCCAAACACCAGTAAAAGCTAATGTTCCACAGAAAAATATGCTCTGACGCTCATGAGACCACCATGTGACACGGCACAGATTATATGAGGGGAACTTGATCATTTCTCTGGCTCTTGCATCAGGCCTGTGTTAGCTTACAAAACAGGTTTATCCTTGGACAGAAAACGAATGGATGAATGAGTGAATAATTAAATGAATAAGTGAACGAATGCATTCCCTGATGGTTTATGTGTCTCTCACCCTAACAGCTGATTTAGCCCTAGATTTCTCAGTGTTGCCGAATGAGTTGTTGCCTTTTCCTGAGAAGCAAGCCCATCTCTGGTAAAGATACCCAGACTGCAAGTGCTCAGTCATATCTGATTTTTCCTCTCCCTGTATATCCCAATGGTACCATATTTCCTTTCTCACTTTAATTGAGAGGAGTGTCATACTACGTTTAGCCAATAGAATTTGAGTATAAATAGTGTGCTTCATACCCAGGACAGAGCACTAAATTGCCTGGTCCTTTTCTGCCCCTTTCCCACTGCCCAAAGATTGTCTGATGGTAGTTCCCATGCTGAATACAGTCTCCGCCAACCTTTACCCGATGACTTTATACACAGGAGCTTCCACTGATGCACACTGAGCATGTACCAGGAAATAATTGTCTTTTGTTTTCACTTTAGCCCAGCTATTTTAAGGTGAAATTGTTATGCCAGGATCCCACTATAATCTATCCTAGCTGAATAACTTCTCTTCGAACTATGCAGATAGAAGCTAAGCGATGCTGGTGTTCCCTATGCGTAAGACCCTGACTGATATCTCAGGCATGTTAGGTGGATGTTCCTCCAAGGTTCTTTACTATCCATCCTCATACTCGTCACCCAGCTTCTGGATGGGAGATAATCCCAAATATAGGGCTGTCTGGTTAGACAATGGGAGCTATTGATGCATTTTCCAAATGCAGCCAAGCTGCTTAATTTATGCCATTAGCTTTCTTTATTTGCACTAATTCTTTGTTCTTTGTTATTATCTTTATGCTAAGTATGCTTATATATTTAAATGGGTACACAAGAATATTTTATTTGCTTTTTTCCCAACTTTCTTGAGATACAATTAACATGTGACATTGTGTAGGTTTAAGGTGTACAACTTGTTGATTTACTACACTGGTATGTTACAAACTTAGTGCCACCATAGGCTTAGCTGACAGCTCCAGCACATCACATAATTACTTTTTTTCTTTCTATGTTGAGAACATTTAAGATCTATTGTTTCCACATTTAATTATATCATATGATATGATTAACTATAATCACTATGCTGTACATTAGATCCCCAGAACTTATTTATCTTATAATTGGAAATTTTATACCCTTTGACCAACATTCAAACTCCTCTAAAATAACATCTCTAATTTTCCAATGGCAAATCCTTCATGGGGCTTGTTGCCTATGCATATGCATTAGTTGCCATATTCTTTACTGCCTGATTTTTTTTTCCAAAGAACAATTCCTACAGCTGAGGCTATTTTCCCCATGTTGATTCTACCCTAAGCTCTGAACCCAGAGTAAACAATTTGAGCAATTTGAGTTTACTAAGACCAAACTGCACTCATTTTCATGAGTAGTT
>NW_006289813.1:14570498-14583645 GCF_000327345.1 Myotis davidii | reverse complement strand
CACAGTTAACTGCCAATCTTAGTTGGCAGTTAATTTGCATATAGCCCTGATTAGCCAATGAAAAGGGGATTGGTCGTACGCCAATTACGATTTTTGTCTTTTATTAGATAGGATATATATCCATATATACACACACACACACACACACACACACACACACACACACACATACATACACATACAGGGATGGGCAAAAGTAATTAATAATAATAAAAGTACTATAAAAATTAATAAATACATAATAAAGAATAAATTGTTTCATGTACTCATGACTGTAAACCTAATTTTGCCCACCCCTATATATTTTATAATTTATTTTTTTTCCTTTTAAATTAACATGAAAAATTGAGTGAACTTGGCAGAACTTAGCAGTTATTTAAAAATAACAATTTGGCAAGCAAGAGGTGAGTAAAACCATACTTTCAAAACTAATGTAGGCTCACCTATAAGACAGTAGGAGCCTGTTCTGCCAGAATGCTCACTTTGTAAATGTGACTTTGTTCCAAAACAACTCTATTGGGGAACAGTGCAAACATCATGTGAATTTCAAGTTTGCTTACATACAGTTTTATCATCAAGAAAAAGCAGGTGAACACAGAAACTTGTACCAACTTGAACAAAGCAACATAAGAAAAAATAAAACACACACATGCACATACATCAAACACCTACCAGCAACCTCAGAGTTCACCACTTCTCCAACTCACATCTGATCTTATAACTCTTGGTCCAAGTTTGATACGCTTCCTTCCACTACTTCATCATAATTCACAAGCTATAATCCCTCTTATGATCATTGCTATAAGCCAACCTCAGATTTTTTTCAAGGTTAAGTGCCATATTTATTGTAAATACATGTATGTCTTAACCATTTAATATGCAAAAATGTGCTAGTATGTTTTCTTTTTCATGTTATATACCATAACAGTTTTGACTGCTGTGTCTCTTATCTTTTCCCCCTGTGTGCCTTGTTTCTTGGTGTGCAATTTTGCATAGCATGTTTTTAAAAACTCCAAGGTCATGCTATATTAAACAGACAGTACTTGAATGAAAACCCAAACTAGCAGGATCTGTGTAAGAATGGATGCTAGCTGCCTCCCCCTGCACTGAGTGTGAAGGGAATGTTGAAGCAGGGCAACGTTGTGGAGTCACTGCAATGTGGCATGAAGTGATGGGAGTGGCTCGGGCAGTGCTGCAGGCAGACGGGCCCCGTGCTCAGCCGTCAGGAAGGAACCAGCTCCATTCAGGGTCACAAGCAAGAGTCGTTGAAGAAGCTGCCAGGTCAGGCATGATAACAGGTCCTCAGATCTTTCGATAATCCTCAAATGAAGAATAACATTCTCAGATACAACCCAACTGCATTCAGTGACATTATATCTCTTCCAGCTACACTGCAAACACAGCAAAAATTACAAAATAATTCAATATTCATTCTTACTACATTTGTAATAATAGGGAAAATTTGCCAGTGTGCATTTTGCAAAAATGTGTTCAAAAACATGAAAACAAAACATTTGTGAATGAGGATTATTTTTAATATCTGAGTACATACAAATATATATTTAAACATAGCACAGTGCTAGATGCTGGTTATTATAAATTTTAAAATCCCGATTACTGAACACATGTCAGGTAAAAACAGATCTATAGCTTAGCAGCATACCTATTAAAATTTTAACTTTTATTTGTAGCCCCATGATTTGTGTCATCCCTTTTTGTCTTTATTTTGGTATTCATTTTGGTTCTGCATTATAAATATAATTCTGCATACATTGGTCATCATATTATCTATAAACCAGTATTTTTTAAAAAATTCATAGTCTCACCAAGGAAAATCACTTCAGTAATAAGATCTGTCTTACTGTGTAAGTTTTGCTATGAAGGGCAGCATAAGAATATCTGTCATAAATAAATAAGTCAACTCTTCAATATTGATATAGAGTACCTGTGGATTATGTGTACTTTTATTTATAATTGAATGTGATCTAATATAGTCAACTTAGTTATCATGAATTATTACATTTCTTATAAGAATTTTAATCTAACAACTGAGCCAAAGCATCAACAGAACATGTACAAATAAATTAATATATGCATTATTATTGGATGTTTTATTAAAATGAAAAGGGGAAATATATAGGCAATAATATTTTCATTAATATTCATGTTCAGCTATATAATGACTTGTTTTACTGTACTGATTAAAACTAGTCTTTTAAAAATAATCTTTCAGCATCCATTTCTGTTATAATTATTCAACAACATATTTATGGAATATCTAACATAGGTCAGTAATTTTTTTAGAGCATAAAGCAGAATAAATTCTTATATCTATGTCTATGTCTATGTCTATTTCTATGTCTATCCCTATCTCTAATCTCTATCTCTATCTCTATCTGTATCTCTATCTCTATCTCTATCCAAATCCATATCCATATCTATCTATATCATATATCTATATCATATATGTATTATCCATATCTATCTATATCATATATCTATATCAATATCTATTCTATATCTATATCTATATCATCTCTATCTATATCTATATCTATCTATATCTACATCTATATCTATATTATATTTTTTTCTGCCAAAGGTGGTATGCACAATTGAGTAAGATAATGTGAAGTGTTGGGAAAGATTAGGACAGGCATCATTGAAAGGTTTACATGTGAGCTAAGACCTTGAAAACATGTCATAAGCCATGAAAACACTTGGAATTCATTTTCAAGCACAAGAAACAGCATCAGCAAAAGCCCTCGGGTTGCAAAATGCTTGCAGCAATTGCATATAGCAAGAAAACTGGAAACACAAGAGAAATTCATAGCAGATGAGACCAAAAATGTGTGGCCATACTATGTTTCGTAAGGCCTTTGATATTTTAAATATCTGTTGGCCTATAATTATGAGTGCAAGATGGAAAGCCACAGGAAAAATTTTAACATAAGAGTCAAAGGCTCTTTCTCCAGAACTAAAATAATAACAATACAGGATAGGCTGCATGAATCATGATATATCCATATATTGAAACGTATGCAGCAATTAAAATTCTCCTTTAAAAAATATATTCATATAATGAGATATTTATGATGAAATGGTAACATCAAACATGCACATTTCGCCGAAACAGGTTTGGCTCAGTGAATAGAGCGTTGGCCTGCGGACTGAAGGGTCCCAGGTTCGATTCCGGTCAAGGGCATGTACCTGGGTTGTGGGCACATCCCCAGTAGGAGATGTGCAGGAGGCGGCTGATCGATGTTTCTCTCCCATCGATGTTTCTAACTCCCTATCTCTCTGTCCCTTCCTCCCTGTAAAAAATCAATAAAATATATTAAAAAAACATGTACATTTCAGTATATACAGAGTAGCCCTAATATATAGTAATAAAATATATTTTCTATTTTATAGAATATGCAAATGTATTTATTAATACATGTTAATAAATGTATTGCTATATATAAACTAATAGTGAAACTATATATGCACATGTGTAGTGTGTAAATGAGTTCATTATGGATTCCCGCAAAGTTAAATATGGTAATTCCTATTCTGTTTCTCTGCCTTTATGATATCCGCGGTAAAACGTTAATTCGCACTCAGCCCGCCAAAGCTCTAAATGAAGTGGTGAATAATCCATGTATGGAAACCACTTCAGAAGCATATGCTAATACGAGATGGAGTTTAGTATGTAACATTTTAAAATAATGGATCATTTTAGCAGGAAATAGTCTCCACATTGAACTAGGGGAGTAATTAAATAAGGTGTGCTCCTGTAGCAAAAACAGGTCATTTACTGGGATATAAGGAGCCTGTGCTAAGCACCTATAGGCCTGAAAGCATTTGCATTATCCTTTGCCAAAAGAGTGGATGCCCTCTGCACATTTTAAAAGGGGCTTCCTATGTTGACAAACAAACAAACAAACAAATAAATAAATAAGAAGCTGCGTGGACCACCTTCAGCCTCCTGTTCCTTAGTCCCTAAACAAAATCACCCCAGCAAACCGCTTCATGGACAGGAAGTGCACCATTCTAGCATCAAGCATTTAAGAGCAGGATGAGGGCTGAGGGCAGGGAAGCATGATTCTCCTTAGGAGCAGACATCCGTTGGATATATGTAGAGTAAAAATGATAGTGCAGAATGAGGATTGTTTGCTCTTACAGATTAAAAGAGGAAACAATGTGGTAAAAAAAAAAAAAAATTCTTGCCTCCAAGTCACACCTGGTATGTCACAAAAATAACCGCCTATGGGTAGTTATGACCCAAAAGCTTCTAATAGTGTTTGCGTCTAAATTTTTGTGTGTCTGTGCCTGGTTAACTTTTTGTATAGACAATGTAAAAGTTTGTTTCAGTAATGTGAGCATTTTATTTAATTGAGGTCTACATTACACTGGTATTTACTGTTGTGATAATTACGGAGGGTGGGTGTTGAAAAATAATAGTTCAAATAAGAGATTAAACCTCATTCACGTTACACTCTTAAATGCAGCCTTTCCCCAGTTTCCAATTTAAAGGTCCAAAATTACTTTTTTTCCCCATAGTAGAAATGTTTCCCTTTCTAGGTCTAAAATCAATTACTCTTGGCACAGAGTAATTAAATGAACTAATTAAATGTTGATTCAAATTAGACCACACTTCGTTTGACATATTCTTGCACTAAACTTTAACCACCAACCCGCTACTGTGGGTTATCTTGCCTCCCACTTTACTGGTTGTTTTCTGAAAAATAATACTTGATACAGGAAAATAATTGCTAAATATTTTAATTGTTTTCACCTTCTGGAAGTTGAGAGGTTTTGTATAAATTTAAATTCACTAGAAAATATACCTGTCTGTGCCTGCTGTCAACTCTATCATTTAGGTTAATTTCCTTTCAATTATTTTAGTGCATGTGGTAAATTGGTTCAAATTTCTCCGGATATAGCTCTGAATTATTTTGCTGTTCTTTACCTTATTGTATGATATGGTTTTGTCTAATATTTTGCATTGGCTTATGATTTTCTTAAATCCTCATATGATTGATAATGCAGTTGAGGTCCTGTAAGATTCTGAAGTCAATGCTATCAGGTAGAAAAACTAAATCAAATCAAATCACAATAAAGAATAAGGCTGAGGCTAAATTTCTGGAGTAAATATGTATCATTGTATATGACTAACAAGATTACAAGGGTTTATTATGTTTTGCAATTTCATTATATTGAAAAGCATATGGATATATTAATATCTTATAGTAAATTTATGATTCTCCTTCCTAAGGTATGTATATTTTTCAGCTAGGAGCAGAGCTGATGAAGGCAAATTCATACAGCATTGCACTCATCTCTCAGCACCATCAGTGTAAAATGGAATGCATCCAAACCTTTAGTTTACAACCACTCAAGGCTGACCTGAGGGCATACTGCTCCCTGATCTCACCGGTATGTGTATGTATGCATATGTGTATTTCAAAGGTAGGAGTCCATGATCATAATGTTCTACAAACATAATGTGAGCACCAGATTGCCCCGCTAGTCAGTGCAGCATCCCACAATGGAAACCCCTTGAGCTCCTATCCATTTGAAGACAATGCAGTAGCTTCGGGACATTCTCTGGATCAGTGATGGCGAACCTTTTGAGCTCGGCGTTTCAGCATTTTGAAAAACCCTAACTTAACTCTGGTGCCGTGTCACATATAGAAATTTTTTGATATTTGCAACCATAGTAAAACAAAGACATAGTTTTGATATTTATTTTATATATTTAAATGCCATTTAACAAAGAAAAATCAACCGAAAATATGAGTCTGCGTGTCACCTCTGACACGCGTGTCATAGGTTCGCCATCACTGCTCTAGATTATTGTCCACAATCAGCAAGTGTATGGTCTCATGCCCACTTTAATGTGTGAAATGTGAACTCTCACATTGTCAGGTATGTGTCATCATTCTATCACCATATGCCAATCCTGCTCAGCATATGTATCCTTATAACCTTCAACTACACTTATTTCACCTTCGGTATAAAGTATGTAGAAAAATATTCTAATGCTCATTTTTGGACTGAATACATTATATTAATTTTGACCAGAAATAAAAATTTGAAAAAAAGAAGTCTCTGGTAGCGTTGAAACAGCAGGGATTCCGTGGACTGTCTCAGGGCAGTGGGAGACTTAAGCATTCTGAGTTCAGTAACACATTTCTAGAGCTCTCAAATTTTCATTCCTCAGCTCCAGGGTATCTGCATACTAGTAGTGTGATCTCACTGCACCAAATTTTAAACTGCCCAGTTTCAATCAAGCGTTCACTTCCGGATCAATCACTGATAGCCAGAAACCCTCTTGTCACAAAGCACATGTGTGGCCGCAGGTCTCTACAATGGACACTCGGATTGGCATGAGCCACACTCCCCAAGAAATGTCTTTTTCATAGATAAGTGCAAATAGGTTTTAAACAGCTACCATTTAAGGGATTCGTGGTATGCTAATAGAATAGTTAGAAGTAAATACAGGGTGGGGCAAAAGTGGGGTTATAGTTGTTTGTATGGAAAATAATGCAAAAATTAATAAATAATAATAAAAAAACAACTCTGTGTTTCATGTATCCACAACTGTAAACCTTCTTTTGCCCACCCTGTATAATGAGAGTGGGTAATATGAGTATATGTAGAGAAAAATGTGTGGTTTATATACTTTAATAGAGTACCTTTAAAATGTGCCTCAGGAAATCAGTCCTCATTGATCACTTTTTTAATGGCATCAGATCCTCAGAGGTCTCTTCTTATACCAACTCCCACCCACTTTGACATTAAACCCAGGGCAAAGTCTCAATTCACTTTCTAGTGCTCTTTATTCAAAATTTTATGTTTTGAGATATTTCTCCTAATGTTTAATAAGTAAACATTCTTTAGTTGGGCCAGAATTGTTCTTCAATCCAGTCAAAGAGTGAGTGCAACAGACATGGTATTCAAAATCTGAAGAAACCGAACCTGCAGGAGATTTTAACGGCAACCGGGATGCACCTAATTTCATCGGGTCACATGACCTTGGAAGAGTTGAAATACGTTCAATGACTAAATCAGGGAATTCCTAGGTGGAGGTGGAAATAGAACATGCATTTGAAAAGAAGAAAACCAAAGGGGGATGGGAAGGGGAAAGGGGTGTTTGTTTGTTTTGTTTTTCCATAATGACCACAAGCAGAATCTAACTGTGTGGTCAGCCTATGTCTATAAACACGGGTGGGTTTGACACAAGTGTCCTCATTTTTAACAAAAGACCTGTGGGAAGGCTGATTTTTGGGAGCCTATGGGACTTTTTTTTTTCTGTCTGATTTGTGTCTTGGATGCTTTTCTGATCTGGAAGCCTATGTTTTCTCCTGTTATATTCTGCAGTGATGTTCACTAAATGTCCAAAGGCAAACTCTCATTTTAATAAAGATTTTCATACACTAGGATGCTTACATTGCCATACAATGTGAATGCAAGTGATATGTTGACTTTTTATATATGTGTAAATTTGTTCTACATTAACAACTACGCTTTAGTTTTCTTAATAGATCACCTATTTATAGGTAAGGGTCAGGTTTTAAATATGTCTCATTGGTACATTAGGAAAAGTAAGTCAATATTATGTCCTAAAATATTAATACTTACTGAGAGAAAGATTTCTTACAATGATGCCATACTGCGTCCATGTAACATATGCTATAATACTGGTTAAGTATATGAAATTAACATGCCAAACAACCTGGCATGTTAATTTCATATAGTTAACCAATCTAGATAATTCAGGTAAGAATGAGTTTTCCCAACAGAACTTTAAAAATACATTACAAAGATTATCAGCAAATCTTTCCCACTTAATTATTTGTGGGACCAGATTTACAGATTCCCCTTACTGCTGTAAATCAAATTGTATTGATTGATGCCTCAGGTACACCAAAAGCCTATAGCATGTCAGCTTCCTTTAGATGGAAGTGACTTCTGCTTCTACCACTGAGTTTCATATTTATAAAGAATATCTTTATCACAAGGCTAATTATGCCATTTGTCCTTAAAATTACATTAATGTCATTTAAATAATATGAAAATAAATCAATACATTTGAAATAGAAGGGGTTTATTATTTTGATGTAAACTATCTTGTATTGTTTTGTAAGGCAATGAAAATAAAGGAAAGATAGGTATGGGCTGAATAACTGTGGGACATCAGAATGGAAAAATAGAATCTCTCTCTCTCTTTCTTTCTCTCTCTCTCTCTCTCCATACACACACACACACACACACACACAAGAGAGGCCCGGTGCCCAAAATTTGTGCACTCAGGGGGTCTCTCAGCCCTGCCTGCACCCTCTCGCAGTCCAGGAGACCTCGGGGGATGTCCAACTGACAGCTTAGGTCCACTTGAGCTGACCTAAGCTGGCAGTCAGACATCCTTAGTGCTGCCATGGAGGTGGGAAAGGCTCCCACCATCGCCGCTACGCTCGCCAACTGTAAGCCTGGCTTCTGGCTGAGTAGCGCTCCCCCTGCGAGAGCGCACTGACCACCATGGGGCAGCTCCTGCATCAGGGCTGATCTGTGGTGTGATGGGTGGGGCAATTGCAAGGCCCCCGCTGGCACTCACCTTGGGCTGGCCTGGGCACTGACTACTAGGGGGCAGCTCCTGCATTGAGCATCTGCCCCCTGGTGGTCAGTGCACATCATAGCGACTGGTCATTCTACCATTTGGTTGATTTGCATATTAGCCTTTTATTATATAGGATATATAATATATATCCACAAGTGTTTTCAAATTTTCTTTGCTAAGCTCAGAAGTAATAAAGGCTGTGTACTGGGTACATTTCATGCAATGATGATAGCATCAAATGTCATTCGAGCAACTTATATCTGAGAAAATGCCCTCTTCATCAAAAAAGTTTGTTTTGTTATATAATAAATTTCATAAATGCATATCTGTAGATGTATTCATGCATAGAAATTCACATATAATTTTCATTATTCACTTTAAACTCATTATTTCAAGAAACCAAACAAACAAGAGTTTTGCTCTATTTGACTCAAATATTTGCTACTGTTTGCCTTAGTCTTTGCAGTCACAGAAAGGAAAAAACAAAAACACCCGAGTGCTGACTTCACCTACCAATTACTTTTTTAGGATGGCAAGTTCGGAGTTGTCAAGCTGATACCTCGGGTAAAAAGATATAAAAGATATACTGGTTGTTTTTAAAGACTGAGAAGTGAGTTGTGTTATCTCTGGTTTATATCTCTTATCACTAATATTATATTGAAAAGTGAAGTGTAAAATTGTAGCTCAAAGAACAATAGCTCCTGTTCTCTTAAGTCACTATGCCATGAAATCTTGTACATTTTGAGGTAGTTTCTTTTTTTTCACTAGACATGGGTACTCTATCACAAAGAACATGAAAGCACAGAAGAACAAGAGACAACCATTTTTCTTGAGAATTTAAGAGAGACTGTGTTCTAAAATCTGCCAGGGTTTAACAGAATCTTTTTTCTTTATCCATCCTTAATAGAGAGCACCACTGTGTGATATAAGATTTTGCTTTAATGGTGTAAGGACAAAACAGTGCACCAGAGATTGTTAAACAGGCAAGGAAGACTTTATTTAAGAGAAGCCAGAACTGAGTCTGAACTTCACTCAACTAAGATAAGGAGTTGGAGGATTTTCAGAGCTGGAGGGAGGGCGGAATCATAGGCCATCTCTGTTTTCTAATTGGTTTTTCACAAAGGGACAGTAAATTTTCTTATATCTTTGTTTTAAAATATATTTTTATTGTTTTCAGAGAAGAAGGGAGAGGAAGAGAGAGCTAGAAACATCAATAATGAGAGAGAATCATGGATCGGCATGCCTCCTGCATGTCCTACTCAGGGATCAAGCCTGCAACCCTGGCATGTGCCCTGTCTGGCAATCGAACTGTGACCTCCTGGTCATAGGTTGATGCTCAACCACTGAGCTATGCCAGCCAGGTCTCCTACTTTTATTATAGGAGTGAAGAGCCTAGGAAGGTTAGGCTCCAACTTTCCCTCCACATTGTGAGTTAGGGACTCTCTCTTCCTTGATGTTTATGTTGCAAAGGCATAACTTCCAGGTGCTTGAGAAAAATGTTCCCAGTTTGGAAACTGGCAAGAGCTTTGTAGACTTATACATGTCTCCAAGGGGCAGGAAAGAATTTACAATCGTAAGTATTAAAAAAAAAATCTCAATCTCAGAAGAGAGGTCAGGACTTAGTGTCAGGAAGCAGCCTGTATAAAATTTATTCAAGCTTAAGGAGACATTAAGGCTACTTTGGTGAATTTTAAAATGTGGCTATTATGACTGAGCTATTGAATATTTAATTGTATGTAAGTTTAGTTAAAATACATTTAAATTTAATTAACCACGTGTGGTTTGGTTAAGTTATGATCAGTTGCTCAAGTTTTTAATGTGTTGAAATATGTATGACTTAAAGACAGTTTACAGTCCCAGATCTTCTTTGAATAAACATAATCTAGAGAAATAAAGAAAAATTAACCCAATCTTACAAATATTGCAGTTAAATTATTTTTAAAAGAAAACAAACAAAAACAACAACAAAAAGAAGAAAGAGTCCAATAGAGTGCCAAAAGGTTGTTACTACACTATATCCAAATAGGTTTATAATAAAAATGAAAGAATGTTCTATCACTTGGTACGTTGTTAATATAATATGTCACTTTATGAAATCTAAGAAGGGTAATATGTGAGAGGTTGGATAGAACGCCTTCTTAAAAGACATTACAGCCTAGGGAAGAAAAACTCAAGTAGAGAGTCAGATGATCCAGGTTTAGGACTTGGCTTTGCCATGCCCTTGCTGTGTGTGTCATCTTGACTAATCTGTGTAATTTCTCTGGGCCCATGTCCTACTCTCTAATATTGGAATAGCAATAGCAACTGCTTCATAAAGTTGTTCAGAGGGTAAAATGCTCTAATGTATTTAACACAGTTTACTAGGTGTCTGGAAAACGGTAAATCCTCAATATACACACACACACACACACACACACACTCACACATATTAACACATATACATATATATGTATACATATACATAGATATATATTATATATTCATATTAATTATATTATATTAGATTTGCCTTCCACTTCATTGTCAATTTATCCAGTGTCCTTCTTTGCCTTCTTCCATACCACTGTCCTGGGCAACCTTATTCATTACCAAAAGTAATGAATTTGACTGGCAAATCTCTGTGACAGCTTACATCTCTATAAAGTTCCAGTTTCATCTGTATCCTCGTTACCTATCTACTAGGTTTTCCTTGGAAAGATCACTCCATGAAGTTTAACTCACCGGTGAGCTATGCATTTATTCATGTGTTCTGTATCTGTTGCTGCCTTTTTTATTTCTCCTCCCACTATTTGAATTAGATTTTTCATCCGCTCTTTCCCAGACTACAGAATTTGCCTCTGATTTCCCATTTTCCAAATTAATCTTTCATTGTTTCGATATATTCAGTGAGCTTCATTTACTGTAGCTTATACTGTAAAACCTTTTATCCGGTTTCCAAGCCTTTCAGAATCATAACCTGCCACGCATCTTCATTCCTGTATCTCCTCATTTTCATGGGCTCATTTTAGTTTCTGGCCACTCCCAAACTGCTATATTTCCTAAACAACTGGGATTTTTCTCAGATTTTTGTTTTGATCTACACTGGTCTCCTTTATTTGAATTACTCCCCCCCCTCTTATCTGGAAAAATAATAATTTTATCTTCTTTAAGACCCAACTAAATTGTTATCTCCTGTATGAAAATATCTGTCTACCCTAAACTTCATATTAGTTATTTTCTCCCACTATGCTTACAAAACATAACTGCAAAGACTTATAAAATTATATTATAAATGTTTTCATGTTTTTATTTTTCCCAAGTGCAGTGTGAGCTCTTAGTTGTTACTATTTTGTTAATATCTGTACATTCACATTATGACTTGCCTCAATTAACCTTTACATGCATGGTTACTATTTTGAAATATGTGAATGATTTAAAAAAACATTTTTTGATGAAGTTTATTTAGTTTTGATAATATATAATTTATTAACAAGTGTTTTTAAAAATGGTTGTTACCTTCAATTGTGAAAGTAAAATCAAATGTGTAATAACTAAATATGGATTACTTGTTTGAAAATTAAAACTTCATTCAACATATAAAAAATTATTTTAAATAGTTTGGTTTAAACATAAAATAATTTGTATTTGATTATTTTATCTTTTCAGACACATTTTAAAATATTCAATTTTTACATTCATTTTGTCTTTTTCATACGCGTTAGCATTTTAGAGGATAGATCGCCATCTGGTGGAAATTTTAAGTTCCAACTAAAAGTCCTAAAAATTTTATGTAGCTTGTTTAGGTTGTTATAAGCAGATTAATAAGAATTCCAGTTGCACACCAGAATATATAATAAATCAATGAGCTGAAATCTAATGGAAAATAACACCAAATAAGTTTTAAAATTAGACAAGTGTGCTCTTGCATGCCGTAACCATCCATTTGTATAACAACTAATTTAATATTGTGAATCTTATGAAGGCCATAAAAACTCAACAAATAGAGCAATCACCTATTGGTGACTGGCTTCACTTAAGAATTCTTATTCTAAATCATAAACCATGATTAGCTTTTGCTAATATCATACAATTAAAAATATTCTCTAAATTTCTATTATTCTTGTTTTGGTTAGGCTCATTTACAAACATTTCAAAACAGATCGTACTTATTGTTTCCAAAGAGATAAGTTATTGAGAATAACTCTAGCAGGTGGTAGATTTTCTTGCTAGTTTCCCGGGATGCTGCTCATATCCCTAGTACAGTTATTGATGGCACCTCAAAAGCCAGTGCATTTTCATCTAGTGAGGGTGGTGTACTTGTTGCATATTTTTTATTTTCAAAAAATTAAAATTTAATATCCCCATAATGGCATGTTTGCTAAGACATTTTAGGCTTGACAGAGATGATATATGAGCCTGAAAATACAACTAAATTGCACAAGAGCCCTTGAAGAAACCAAAGAGCAGAATGTGTCAGGGGAATGGGAATGAGGGATTCCTTGTGAAGTAGGAAAGCTCAAGAGCAGCACCAGTTCAGTTATTTACTAACTGTGTGGTCTCAATAAT
>NW_006289813.1:14566259-14567632 GCF_000327345.1 Myotis davidii | reverse complement strand
AACAGCTGTAAAAAAGAAAATGAAACACCGTGATTGCCCTAGCCAGTTTGATTCAGTGGACAGAGTCTGCCTGCAGACTAAGGGCTCAATTCCAGTCAGGGGCACATGCCTTGGTTGCAGGCTCCTCCCTGCCCTGGCCCTGATTGGAGTCAACCAATCAATGTATTTCTCTCACATTGATGTTTCTCTGTCTTTCCCTCTCTTTTCCACTCTCTCTAAAAGATCAATGGAAAAATATCCTCAGGCAAGGATTACCAGGAAAAAAGAAGAAAGCAGCTACAAAAATGCACAAAGGGATATTCAAAGTATTTTTGTATTCTTTAAGAAACACTTAATAACAGTAAGGCCTAGTTCAAGATTTTTCATGGTGGAGCATGGCTGAAGTTGAGGCGATAGGAAGATATCCACAGACTCCTTACATAAATATGAATATGAATAAAGGAGTTAATGAATTAGAAGTTTATACTAATGAAAATGGGAAACCAGTTAAGTTAAAAGTATAAAAGGGATTCAGCGTCTCTGAGGGAAAGATTGTTTTGCAAGCACTATGAATAAAGGTGGGAAGGGAGATACAGCAGAGGCAAATTGCTGAAGAGGTTGCTAAAATTATTCTGGTGACAAATGCTATTAACCTTCAATAAGCTGATGACAGAATTAATGGACAGAAAATGAGGGGTCAAGATAAAATTAGAAGACAAAATGGACAAAACTAAATAAATACTGTAAGACCTTTTATTCTTTACTTATCCTTCTCTATCCTATCTCCCTAGCAAATTTGAACTATTCTCGCAATTTTGCATACACTCTATCCAAATTTTATTGTGAAATTAATTTCGTGTTGACTTTCCTTCTGATTTCCAGAAACAACAACAAAAATTCTACAATGATATTTAACAAAAATCTGAATTTGAAATTGAGCAAATCTGCATTCATTTTTAAGTTGTCCAAACTCTCTACTGTCCTTGAGTTCAATTTAGAAGACAAAATGGACAAAACTAAAGTGCTATAATAAATACTGTAAGACTTTTTATTCTTTCCTTATCCTTCTCTCTCTTCATCAGTACAGAGACAACATCAGATCTTACCTGCATAAATGTGTGTTCTTTCTAGATAGGCTTTCTGCAATTATCCTAACTCTAAGCCAATTGAATTTCTACACAGATCCATAGAGTTCATAAAAGGTGCCCAGATCATGTAACTTCCAAACTTAAATCTCTGCAGCAATTTCTTATTTTTTAGATCAATTCTTAAAACTATTAACCTGGCCTTGGAGGCCCTAACTCACTCATATCTACTTCTCAGGTTTTCTTTTCTTTTTTTTTTTTATTTACTTCTCAGGTTTTCTGTTTCCATTATAATCTTCTGAAACTCCT
>NW_006289813.1:14535533-14566196 GCF_000327345.1 Myotis davidii | reverse complement strand
TGTAATTGGATTTTATCCAAATGCCACTATCACAAGAATACAAATATATGTTAGTTTGATTGTATGGGTTGAGCATTCCCTTGTAGGAAAGCAATGGCCTTAATGGTAGATAAATTACTATCCTATCTAATAAAGAGGGTATATGCTAATTGACCCTCACACTGTTGCAAAGATGGCAGCACCTACAGCCAATAAGGAGGGAATATGCTAATTGACTGCCATGCCCTCAAAGATGGTGGCACCCACAGCCACAAGATGGCCGGCAAGGGAGGGCAGTTGGGGGGAAACTGGCCTGCACGGGAGGGCCGTTGGGGGCAATCAGGCTGGTAGGGGAGCAGTTAGGCATCGATTGGGCTGACAGAGAAGTGGTTAGGGGGTGATCAGGCTGGCAGGCAGAAGCAGTTAGGGGCAGTCAGGCAGTCAGGCAGGCAAGTGGTTGGGAGCCAGTCCCAGATTGTGAGAGGGATGTCCGACTGCCAGTTTAGCAGTTGGACATCCCCTGAGGGGTCCCAGATTGGAGAGGGTGCAGGCTGGGCTGAGGGACTCCCCCCCCCCCAGTGCACAAATTTTATGCACCAGGCCTCTAGTGATAATAATAATGAAACATTTATTGTACTGTCTTGAAGTCAGGTAATCCTCTAATAACTTTGCATATTTTAAACAATTGTTTTCATAGCCAACTTTCTAGATCAGTTCTCTGAGTGTTATCACATCTTCACCATTTTTACTCCAAGTACATCTTCATTGTTCTCTTACCTCTATAAGACATTACTTTGCCATTTTTCTCAGTAAGTACCATCTAACACAAGACCATAAACACAATGTGTTACAGCTACATTTTCTCTGTCACACAAGAGAACAATGGCTCTTTCTTTAGTTAATATCTTTATCTAAGTGCTTGTCATAGGGCCCTAAGTGCAGTGGATGCTCAATAAATTTTGGGCAGGTGAAAATAATGAGGAGATATGCCTATTACAATGGCTTGAATTCAGTGAGAGTGTTTCAACATCCTCAGCAATTTGTGTCTTTAAAAGTTTAAATAAGAAATCTATAAAAAAAACAATATAACTAATAAAGAGCAAATATTATATTCCTTATAATATTTTAATTATAAGCATTATTTACCTGTGAGTAATTACATTTGATATAAGAAATAAAAGAAAATGACTACTGAAAAAAAGGGTGGCTCAGGTTATTATAATGAAAAATAATCTTAATGTATAAAAATATGCGTGATGCAGAATGACTTCTATTTCCATGTATATGGGAATGCTTTTACCAAACCTGAAAGTAAGAATGAAGTAGCATTTTGGAAGTATTCAAGAAAATCTGCATAGTCTGGAAACTTCATGTTCTGAGAAGTTTCTCTGATGGAGAGCTGAAAGGTAGAAGGAAGGCTGGGGAAATGCTTCTCGCTTCCATGTCTCAGGCAATTTATGACAAATTTAATGACTACAAGGCTGATTGTGCAGCAAGTGAATGTGTAGGGTGAGGAAAGAAGGCTTTAACGAAGCAACACTAGTGTACAAAGTATGAAGACGTTAAATATTCCAGCCGCCTTTTGGTAATGTAATGTATAGCATAATCCCAAATGCATTGTTTCCAGACGTAATTGCATAGTAATGCTCAGGTCAAAGACACAGGTAACATTCTTGGAAATATGAGCTAGTTTATGACTCAAATAGTTTAGATGATTATATCCTGTGTTGCATGAATGAAGGCATAAAAATTCAACTTTAAATGTAGTTATGATAAAAAAAATCATTTTGTTCATGTCATCTAGCTGAACCCTTAATGAAGTACATTTATTTTAGACCAAAACACATGCTAAGCATAGGAATGTCCTCTAGCTGGAGAATGACTTTTTTTTTTTGGACAAAAGACTACATAACTTTTTGACACACATGTCAGAATTCAAGTACACAGTCCTATACTATCTATGTTTGGAAGCACTTTAAAGAATTATCAAAATTGACTACTTCAGGTTTCATGTTTCCTTAGATAAGCTTTCTCAGATTATCCTAAAGTCTAACTTTTAAAAATTTTTTTAAAAAACTATTTCATATTTAAATGGAAGTATACTCCAAATATTTACCTATTTCATGCCATAATGTGACTAAATACTATTTTCAACACTCATATTCACCAACGTGGGAAAGGTTGAAACATATGTGATTATTTAGATTATTTATTACCAATTGAACTTATTTTATTCAATTGTTGTTTATTGCATATAGAGGGTGATAAGGAAATTTCTATACTTAGATTGGCTTTAAAAGATTAAGAAATTTAGAATAATCAAGATTTTCTTTAACATTCAAGTTTCTGATTTAGATAAAAGCAACACTAACAAAATCTACTCCTGTCATTTAAGGTAGCTATAAAAAAGGCCATGCCATTCAGAGCATGGCGGCCAAATTATATTCTGAAAGTCGTCAATCTTTGTAACACTCTGGATATTTAAACAGGGAAGTTTAAAATTCTCTTGGGTTCAGCTGAGGTGTATTTGTTTTCTATTTCTTTATAACAATGTGACCCAAATTTAGTGGCTTCAATAAGATTTCCAGTAGGGCTCACCTGGGTTCTCTCTTAGGGTCTCACAATGCCAACATCAAAGTGTTGGGCCATCTGAGCTCTTACCTGGATGCTCTGGGAAAGAACCAGCTTTCACGCTCCTTTAGATTTGGTATAACTTAGTGCCCTGTGGTTGAAAGACCTAGGCCCGTGGTCGGCAAACTGCGGCTCACGAGCCACATGCAGCTCTTCGGCCCCTTCAGTGTGGCTCTTGCTAAGCCTTAGGAGTACCCTAATTAAGTTAATAACAATGTACCTACCTATATAGTTTAAGTTTAAAAAATTTGGCTCTCAAAAGGAATTTCAATCCTTGTACTGTTGATGTTTGGCTCTGTTGACTAATGAGTTTGCCAACCACCTAGTCCTAGGCCATCCTCTGCGGTGGCAGTCAGCCAGGCATCTCTCTCAGCTCTTAGATACCATTCTTTGGTTCTTGCATGTTGTAAAAGAAAAATTGCACCTGATTCCTTAAACATGAAAAGAAATTTTTTTCAACACTGCAAAAGGACAAAGAGATCATTCCAACATAGGAGAGAGATCAAACTAAAATTGGCTTGGCAAAAGGCATGCAGATTTTCAGACACTGTAGTGAACTGAAAAAAAGTGCAGGATAATGGTGGGGGGAGGTTGGGCAGTGTGATTAGGCCATCTGTGCTTGCAATTGCTGCTCATTGAAGTCAGGCCCCTACCCTCCCAGGGAAACTGGGAAGTAGAAGTGCTATCTTCCTTGATGATTGTATTTTGAAGGAACGACTCCCAGGTCTTTGAGAAAATCATCTCTGGGTTATGGAAGATTTACATTTCAAAAGGGGCAGAGAAAGAATTTAAAATTATAAGTTTTCCAAAATAAGTGCTCTAAGAAAAGGGAGGCCAGGGGCCTGGGTTAGGAAGAAGCCTGCCTGAAGTTTAGCCAAACTGAGGGAAACCTTATGCCTGTAGGTCACTGTGGTCCTCTCCCCATTCAAAGCCAGCAATGTGGCTTTGAATCTTCCCCATGCTCTCCGATTCCACGTTCTGCCCATCTGAAGGAAACTGCTTACAAAGGCTCACATGGTTAGATGTAGTCCTCCTAGATCATCTATTTTTGCCACATAACTGCAATAATCATAGGGATGAGATTTATCATATTCATAGGTTTTATCCGCAATCAATGAGGATGAGAATTATACAAAGGTGAGGGTCATTGAAAGTCATTTTTAGAATCTCACCTACTAAATGAGGTGTGTAGTTTCTGCTTACATTATAATTTCTAGAAACCAGGTTTAATTACTATTCAGGGCTGCATATTCTAAAGAAAGTGAAAGAAAGGCTCCACTGTACACATTAGTAAGGGCATTTGGTGGACCCACTATGTGCGCAGCAGTGGTGACTGCAAAGATGTTCCAACTAGTTTTCTTTATCCTCCCTTCCCACCTACCTTTTCGTTTGTCTGTTTGTTTTAAATGGTTATTGATTAGGAGTGTCATTGCCAAAGAGGGGACGGGCTGTTACCAACCTGAGCTTGCTTCCTCCCTTTCCTTCAAGTATCACCTCTGATTCTTGTTCCCGCAGCAATTCGATTATGGGAGCTAGTTTTTCCATTGTATTGAAAACGATTGGCGATAAATTGCATGGTGGAAATTCATCATGGGCTGTGATATAACTGCACTGGACTTCCTACTTCACCTGCTTATTCAAATTGTTAATGTAAAAAACAAATAACAAACAAAAAACATTTAAAACCATAAAGAATTTTTGTGAGCTTATTTGAGCCAAACTGTTGACAAGTGCCTGGAAGCAGAATCTCAGTGTATAGAGACGGTGCTCTGGAGAGTGGCAGTTTTTCACCTTGTTTTATATATTACCAGCAAAGGAGGAGATATAATTAGGTTACATGAAATCCACCGGTGACAGATTAGGGAGGTGGGAGAAAGCAAAGCAGGGAAACCTCTGGGATTGGATAAAAAGTTAAATGATAGACACATGCTTCTTTTACACAGGTGGGTACAGGATAGCTGACAGTCAACAATTAACACGATAGCAATAACAATGAAGGAATTCGTGGTCTGTGACCGGCCAGGACGCCAGAGTTGTGCCCTGAAGGGTCCGAAAAAAGAAGTTACAAGCTGCCCTGAGGTCCCACAGGTATGTTATCTTAGATGTAAAAAGGCTCAATAAAGATAGAAGTTGATTGTTGTTAGGGAAGATACTGGCCTAGGACATGACTACCCACTAAAAACTGCTTTTTAATTAAAGGCTTTACTTTCAGACCATCCTTTATAGTTACTTTAGGTCTCTTGAGTTTGCAAGGCCACCACGCAGGCCTTTCCTGAGTGAGTCAGGTTAGTATGTGGCCCTTTTTCATCCACAAAATGAAAGCCCAAGTGGTCAAGTAAAGTTTCAAATTTTCATTGGAAAATTTGATCACAATCTCCCTTTTCACATGACTAGGTGAAGAAATGTTTATTTTTGCAACCTTGAGTTCTAAATTGTGCTACTCCAAGATTAGCTTTTTCAGGGACTGTAACTAAACTAACACTTTTCTTTTTTTTGGATACCTGAGATACCTATTTGCTTAAATTCACAGAGATCCTTTCCTGGTAGTTATGATAGTGTCTCTCTGTTTAAGGAGGCAGTGAATTGAGCAGGGTAAGTATATATGAATGAACTTTTATCCATTTTAAAGTATGTGGCATCAAAAATGCATATTCAGGATATGTGATATATTCAACTTAGTTACTGATATTTTTCAGCACTACCAGTTGTTTGCCAAATAAGTTACCATTGAAAGTGTCATTTGTTTTAAAGTCAAAGTTTCCAGTATGCACGTGTGCATATGTCTGGGTGATATTGTAAGGGACATTTGATCAGTATTATTAGGTGTAAGTGAAAGCAGGGAACATTTGGCAAGGCTGTTACTGCAATGATGCACTTTGAGCAGAAGGCTGCAGTATTAGATCATAATGAATGTCTCCAGAGATAGAACTAGCAACTAGCTGACCATTTTAACATTCCTACTCACGTCCAACATCTCTTAGTTGATTTTGCATTTTTTCTTTAAATCAGGGATTCTTTTGAGACTGATATGTTCCAACACAAAAAGCAAGGGAGCAATTGCTTAGGCAGTTCACAGCACAGGAGAACAAATGCAAAGCCCTTTGTTCTAATTGTATATTATGCCTATATCAGGATTGGCAAACTCCTCCATGCTCAATGGTACAATTAAACAATATTTCGCATGTATTATTGTGAAATACAAATTATAGAAAGATCAATTCCCTGAAAGGTTAACAGATCTATAAGAAAGGTTAGTAAACAAACATTTTACATAATGAGATGTGGCATATATTAATCAATGTAGTCACTTTTGAATCCCATTCATACTTGTTTTAAAAAAAATGATGGTTTTTGAGTAGTAATTTCACATTTTTGTCTTGAAGCTGTTAGAATCATTTTATTGTTATTATGTTAACACCACAATTCTGTAAAAGATATACAAAATGATAATAATCTCATTTTTACAGAGCATTTCCTCAACATTAATAAAAATATATTTCCTTTATTCCTTTAATAAACCGTGACCTTTATAATTTCAATGATTCAGTGAATTATAGACTTAGAACTCAGTTCTTCTTTATTTTCTTTTCTTCTGTCTTAGTATATTTTTCATTAAAATGTAAATGAATAGGTTTAGCTAAATATATATTCTAGAAAAAAAATGTAATATCCATGTTATACGTTCTTGTGTGTGTTTTTAACAGTAATGTTTGGTAACTTGATGGTATATAAACTGTTCTAGGTAGAGGGTAAACCTTTACATGGAACATCTGATAAAATCAATGCTAAATACTTTATCACAGAAATCTGTTGTCACATATATTGTTATCTCAAAAAACACTTGAGAGAAATTTAAGCCAAGGAGTTAAGGAAGGAAAGAAGACCTACAAATGTATACAAAGTGAAGGTCCTTCTAGGCTCTTAAAAAGGGATTTAATAGGAGCACAGAAACACAAAAGCAGAGTCCAGAGGGCAGAGCCGTTGGCACAGAGGCACAGCAGTCCAATGAGGCCTCTGCAGGCTGAGAGAGCAGGGCTACCATTCTGGAGGGCCCAGAGGGTGGAGGATAGGGCCACAGGGAATTGTTCTCAGGTCTCAGAATCCATGATATTTGCCCTACTGAGTGTCAGAATTATTTGGGTCAAAAGACCCATTTCACGCGTCCTATTTTCCCCTCGTGGGATGAGAATGGCTATCCTACCCTGCCACGCTCCACATTTTTTATAATTTGAGTAATCCAAGTAATGAGTACATTATCTTAGTACAATAACACAAGATTAGAAATCTAAAAACAGAAGGAAAATTGGAAATTTTATGAAAGTGAGAATTTAAATTACATTGCTAATTATCAAATCAAAGAAGTCACAAGAGAAATTATAGATGCCTTTGATATAACTGAAAGTGGCAATTAAACATAAAATCTTGTGAAATGCAGCTAAAGCACTACTCAGAGGAAAATTTACAACTGCAACATGACTATTTTTTTAGAAGGACCTCATGTCGATAACTTCACCTTCAAGCTTAAGAAATTAAAAGGAACATTATAGCAAACTAAACATAAAACAAGCAAAAGAAAGAAAATTATAAAATTAGAGACAAAATAAATGAAATGGAGTATAAAAAATAAGAAATAAATAAGAAACAATTTTTAAATAAACAATATTTTCAAACCTTAGATACACTGCGAAGAAAAACAGAGACAAGGCTCAAATTACCAAATTCAGAAATAAAAAATATGATAGAAATACAAATGATTATAGAACAATATTCCACCAACTGTACACTAACAAATTAAGTAACATATAAAATGAGCAAATTTTTAAGAAAATAAAAATTAACCAAAGAAAAGAGAAAATATGAGTAAATCTATAATAAGTATAAAGATTAAATTAGTGACTTACCTTTCTATAAGTGAAATCAATAAAGAAAAAACAGATTGTTTCATAGATGAATTCTATCAAATAGTTAAAGAAAATCAATACCAATTCTTTAAAACTCTTCCCAAAAATGGAAAATAAGAAAGCACTTCTTATTGATGACGTCAATATTACTTTGATACCAAACCAGACAAACATTTGACCAATAAAAAGCACTATCAACCAGTATCCTTTCTATATATCATTACAAAAACTCTCACCAGAATTTTAGTAAACTAAAGCCAACAACAGAGAATATGAATTATACTCCATCTATAATAATAAAATTGTAATATGCTAATAGACCAGACAGCCTAATGACCTTCTGGATGTCCTTTAAGATGTCCTTCCAGATGACCTTCCAGATGAAGCCAGGACTATGAGGTGTGAGGCAAGCTGCCGCGGCTGTGAGGGCAGAGCCCCTTACACAAATTTTGTGCATCGGGCCTCTAGTCTAGTATAATTTACCCTAGCAATTCAAGATTGGTTTAACATCTGAAAATTAACCAGGAGAACATAGTATTTTAATAGAATAAACAATACAGAATCATCTCAGCAGACATAGAAAAATATTTTTGACAACATTTAAAACATTTTCATGATAAAAACTCAAACCTAGTTGGTATAGAATAAAACCTCTCAAACTAATAACAGACAACTACCCAAAAAATAATAAACAAACAAACAAAAACCCCACAATTAACATAATATTTCATAGTGAAAGAGTGAATACTTTCCCCAAAGAAACAAAGCAAAAATATCCATTCTCAATTTCTATCCAAAATTTATTGATGTTTCTAGCCAGGGCAATTAAACATTAAAATGAAGGCACCTACAGTATACTTATATTCATAGCCCATGGACACAGTCTATACTTCTATGCATAGTCCATAGCCCATGAACAGAAACAATAATGGAGTGGGAAGGTAGGGACTGGGTGGAGGGGGCAAAGGGAAAGAAAATGGGGAACATCTATAATACTGTCAAATTATATCTGATTGGAAAATATTGAAGGCATCCAAATTTTCAATTTGAAAGGAAGAAGTAAAATAATCTCTATTTTCAAGTGGTATGTTATAAATAAAAAACTCTAAGGGATTCATTAAAAATGACAATCGAGGTTAATGAAGTTTAGCAAGATTAATAGAAAACAATCAATCGAGTTGTGATAATTTTTGGTCTATATATTGATATCAGTTTGATTTGTATCTAAAATGTTCATACTACCCAAAGCAATCTATAAATTCAACGCACTCCCCATTAAAATACCAACGGCATACTTCATAGATCTAGAACGAACTCTCCAAAAATTCATCTGGAATAAAAAAAGACCCAGAATTGCTGCAGCAATCCTGAAAAAGAAAAAAGTAGGTGGGATCTCAATACCAGACATCAAAATGTATTACAAATAATCTCTATTTTCAAGTGGTATGTTATAAATAAAAAACTCTAAGGGATTCATTAAAAATGACAATCGAGGTTAATGAAGTTTAGCAAGATTAATAGAAAACAATCAATCGAGTTGTGATAATTTTTGGTCTATATATTGATATCAGTTTGATTTGTATCTTTAGTAAAATCAAATCAGTCATAAAATGCTGTCCTGGAAAGTATTTAGATGGATAGTCTAATGAACACTGGGAACTGAAACCTTAGTGGTTATAGCAGCTATGCTGAGCAATGTTGTGTGAACATTGCTATTTTAAAAATTCATAAATACCGAAGATCATATAGAGGAGAACAAAGTCAGTGAACATTTCTATTTTGAGAGAATGTTATTTGGAACACTTTCTCAGGAAGATACAATTGGATGAAAGACTTTGCTAACCACATTAGCTTCTACTAGAGTGCTTTTGTTTCACAGTTGTCCACTTAGGCATTTGTGTTGTCATTAAGTAAACCATAAACATCTGCAGCAGGGTAAATATGATATCATGAGTTTTAGAGAAAGGCAGTTCTAGATTGAAAGACAACTTTTCTACTTACAAGATTGCACATGCTATTTAACCAATAAATCTCAGTGCCCTCATTTGTTAAATGGGTAAAGAGTGCATGCATTGCAGTGTTGTTATGAGGAGGAAATTAAATGGCAAGTGCATCGTAAATGTCCCCATGTCAGAACTTTGGCATTTTTATGAAATTTGGGCTTTGTGAGTGTGGGTGTGATTGTGTATGGTTGTGTTTATATGAGCATGCAAAGTATCTATATATTTTAACTATATTTAAAATTATATTTCTTAATTCTAGAGCTATGCATAACAATTTACCTAAATTATGAAATCTGTTTAATTGTTTAAATTTCGATATGAAAGATGTCAGAACTTTGGCATTTTTATGAAATTTGGGCTTTGTGAGTGTGGGTGTGATTGTGTATGGTTGTGTTTATATGAGCATGCAAAGTATCTATATATTTTAACTATATTTAAAATTATATTTCTTAATTCTAGAGCTATGCATAACAATTTACCTAAATTATGAAATCTGTTTAATTGTTTAAATTTCGATATGAAAGATTATATATATCTATACTAATAAAAGGGTAATATGCTAATTAGACCAGGAGACCTTCCAGATGTTCTTCTGGACAAAGCCATGATGATGGGGCTGAGGCAGAGATGGTTAGGGGCAATCAGGCCAAGAGGGGAGGGCAGTTGAGGGTGAGCGAGGGATGTCCAACTGCCAGTTTAGGCCTGGTCTATACTAAACTGGCTTCCAGACATCCCCCAAGGAGTCCCAGATTGGAGAAGGTGCAGGCTGGGCTGAGGGACAACCCTGCCCCCATGCACAAATTTCATGCACCAGGCCATGTGTGTGTGTGTGTGTGTGTGTGTGTGTGTATAGTTTGTCTTGAATTTGTTACTCTTGCTTTTGACTATTTATTGTTTAAGATTAGTCAAAGTATAGAATTTATACCACTTTATCAAATAATTCTGAGTTTATTTTTACCATCACAATTTTGAAGATAAAATCATTTATATCTACATTAATTGGTAAAGTACATGATGACAACAGTGATTTAAACTGAACAAAATAATTTGGTTTATTGATAAAGATTTCTAATGTTATTTTTATCATGTTCATTAGCTAAATACTCTTAGTTGATATCCAAAACTTTAAAAAATTTGAAGCCTAAAATATCCATCAGAAACCATTTCATCCTGAATTTTATAAAATAATATTTATTAGTCCAAAGTAAATTTTTTCAGAAGCAAGTAAAGCACATGAATTTCCCAAGAGACAGTACATCACAAGGTGTTGAAGGAAACACACAAAAAAACTGACAGTGTCTTTACATTTGCCCCAGGAGAACTGTTATTTCGAATTCTGTGACAAAACCCAATACTTTGAAAGACATTTGATCTTTCTGAAAGTTCTACTGAGTTATCATCCAAAAAGCAAAAAGAGTTTCCCCACTTTCAGGAAGCCAAAGCAACTTATTATTAGGCAACTAGAGGCCCAGTGCACAAAATTCATGCATGGGTTGGGGCCCTAGGCCTGGCCGGCAATCAGGGCTAATCAGGTTCACCACCTCCCTGCCTTGGACTTCCCTCATTGCTTGTGTACACAGGCACCCAACCCTAGTTCCCCATCTTAGCCCAGGGGCACGATAGGGTGATTGGGGCCCGTGGGCTGGGGAAGCTCCTGCATTGAGCATCTGCCCTCTGGTGGTCAGTGCATGTCATATGATTGTCCGTTCCAGTCATTCCATCATAATGGTTGCTTAGGCTTTTATATATTTGCATTAGCAACTATAATTAGTCTGTATGTATGATATTCAATACAATGTATCTTTGGTTCTAGAATTTTAAAGACATTGAGTTTTGACAATATTGTTCCATATTAAATTGTTTAATTTTTTCAGTTATGCAACTAATATCTGGGCCTTTTCACTAGTGAGGGAAGTAAAAATAAGAGAGGGGATAAGAGGAAATATTCATTCACAATCACTTAAAAATGGCAAAAGTATTATTTTTTCAAACATTTGCCATATATCAGATGTCTAATGTTTTCTGCATTTGAATTTTCTTCTTATGTTGTAAAAATTATAAATAAAATAATGTTTTTATTCTCTATACAATTTTGAAGAACATATTTATCATTTCTTAAATGTAGAATTTTTAAATCTCACATAATTTATTAAATACAGATTACCTTTTGATTGTCTTACAGCATCCCATTTTTTAAAATATATTTTATTGATTTTTTTACAGAGAAGGATAGAGAGTTAGAAACATCGATGAGAGAGAAACATCGATCAGCTGCCTCCTGCACATCTCCCACTGGGGATGTGCCCACAACCAAGGTACATGCCCTTGACTGGAATCAACCCCGGGACCCTTCAATCCGCAGGCTGACGCTCTATCCACTGAGCCAAACCTGTCAGGGCAGCACCCCATTTTTATGCATTTAACCTACTAAAGAGTAAGATAAATTTTGTGACTAGACATCCTATGGAAAAGAAGAATTTTAAAGGTAAATTATAGGTTTTTCTAAATGTTAGATATCTAGGGGCAGTGCCTGCTTTGGGATGTAGAACAGGATACCCAGTTGTATGGGGCCTAAAGATGTGGAAAAAAAAGCATAGCCACAAAGTATGGCTCAAAATAAAATTAAAATTGGAACCTGGAATCTTACTTAGAATACACTAAAATAATGCAATTTGTGTGTAGTACTAGAATGGAATGAACCTCTTGGAGAGACTGTTACCTGAAAGCACGTCCAAGTTTATGTTAGGAATTTTATTTCCACTGAGTACCTTAGAATTAGATTCTTCTTGGAAATATGATAATGAATAATGATTATGATGATATGTCATAGCACTTGCCAAAGAAAAATGTGTAGAATAATGCCAAACATTGTACCCTTAGAATGTGGTGGCTTTAGATGATTTGCCTCTTTATTTATTTATCTTAGGTTTCATTGAAGTATGATTTTCATGAATTCTTATTAATCAACTAACAGTGTACAATTTGATAAATTTTAAAAATGTTTGCAATCATTTAATCACTACCACATCATGATCTAGAACAGTGATGGTGAACCTTTTGAACTCGGCATGTTAGCATTTTGGAAAATCCTAACTTAACTCTGGTGCGGTGTCACATATAGAAATTTTTTGATATTTGCAACCATAGTAAAACAAAGACTTATATTTTTGACATTTATTTTATATATTTAAATGCCATTTAACAAAGAAAAATCAACCAAAAAAATGAGTTCTTGTGTCACCTCTGACACGCGTGTCATAGGTTCACCATCACTGATCTAGAACATTTCTATCACACAAAATTTCTCTCATTCTCCTTTCGACTTAATCACTTCCCAATATCCTATGAATATCAGCAATTAAAAATGGCTTTCCATCACTATATACACTAATAAAAAAGAGTAAGATGCAAATTGACCATACCTTTGCAACGCCCACCAGCCAATCTGAAGTGAGTATGCAAATTAACCCACAAAGATGGTGTATTAATTTGCATATGCAGGCGCTGAGTGGCCAGGGCAGGGCGGGATGCTTGTGTTGTCACCATGGCAACAACACAGGCATTCCACACCACTCCAGTGGCTCCGGGCCTCTGGGCAGCGTGGGAAGGTAGAAAGGTAGCTCTGGCTGGAGCGAAGTTGGTGCTGGCAGCCAGGGGAAGTAAGACCCATTTTTGCACTAATCTTTGTGCATCAGGCCTCTAGAATTAAATAAAATTAATGTGTAGTCTTTGGGGACTGGCTTCTTTCATATGCCTTTAAGAATTACTGTATTAGCTGACTCCATTTGACCAAGTTGTTCTATAATTGAGTTGGTACAAAAGTTTGCTAATAAATAGTCTTAATTCACACCCACTAGGGTGGCTATTATCGAAAAAAGGCAGAAAATAATAAGTGTTGGTGAGGCTGAGGAGAAATTGGAACCCTTGTGTACTGTTGATGAGAACGCAGACTGGTGCTGCCACTGTGGAAAACAGTATAGAGATTCCACAAAATTTAACAATGGAACTCCCATTCGACCCAGTACTCCCACTTCTGGAAATATATCCCCCAAAACCAGAAACACCAATCAGAAAAGACATATGCACCCCTATGTTCATAGCAGCACAGTTTACAATAGCTAAGATTTGGGAACAGCCTAAATGTCCATCAGCAGATGAGTGGATTAGAAAACTATGGATCATCTACATAATGGAATACTACGCTGCTATAAAAAAGAAGGAACTTTTACCATTTGCAACAGCATGGATGGATCTGAGGAGCATTATGCTAATTGAAACAAACCAGTTGGAGAAAGTAAAATATCACATGATCTCACTCATATGTGGGATATAATGAACAACATAAACTGGTGAACAAAAATAGATTCAGAAACAAAGAAACACTGAACAGACTGTCCAACCTCAGAGAGAAGGCGTGGGGTGGGGGGATGGAAAAAGATCAACCAAAGTACTTGTATGCATGTATATTAGCATAACCAATGGACTGGGACACTGGGGCGGTGGGGGCTTGTGCTGGGGAGTGATGGTGGAAAGGGGTCAATTGGGGGAAAAGGAGACATATGTAATACTTTAAACAATACAAAAAGAATTATCTAAATTATCTATATTTTTGGGTTCCTAGATCCGATTCCATGTGTGTGTGAGGACGGGGAGCATTCCAACACAAATAAGCAATTCAGGGACAGCCACTGGATCTCCTAAAATATACATTGGTAATCACCTAGGATGAAATCACTGATTCTGTGGTAATGATAGGTTTAATTTTATGGGAAATAGTCAAATTATTTTGTTCTGTTTTCTTTTAACTTTACATTGCAATGAATGGGAATTCCTCAGCATGGCTAAAGTCCAAATCCCAAATGCCAGAGAGGATGTGGAGCAAAAGGAACTCTCATTCCTTGCTAGTAGAAAAAAAATGGTACATTCTCTTTGAAAGACAATTTGGCATTTTCTTACAAAGATAAACATAATTTTACCATAAGTTCTAGCAATTACACTCCTAGGTATTAACCAAAAAGTAAAAATTATTGTCCAAACAAAAATATGCGCACAGATATTTATAGCAAATTTATTTCTAACTTGTCAAAAGTTGAAAACAACCAAGATGTCCTTCAATAGATGAATGGCTAAACAAACTGGATCATCCATACAATGGAATACTATTCATGCATACCGAGAAATGAGCTATCCAGCCATGAACAAACATGGAGGAACCATAAATTCATATTGTTAATTAAAAAAAGATAATAAAAATATATATACTGAATTATTTCAACTAGATGATATTCTGGAAAAAGGTAAAACCATAAAGACAGTAAAAGAACTAGCTGTGGCTAGGATTGGGGAAAGGGAAGAAAAGATGAATAGTTTGATTACAAAAGCTTTTTAAGGCAGTAAAATTATTTAGTATGATAGTGGGATATTGAATACATGCCATTATGCATTTGGCAAGACCCCAAAACTGTACAGCACAAAGAGTAAATGATGGACTTCAGTTAATAAGAATGCATCACTAGTAGCTCATCAATTTTAACATATGTATTATTCTAATTCAAAATGTTAATTATAGGAAAAGTGTAGTTGAGAAGAGATGGCAATAGAAACTCTCTGTACTTGTGTACAAAAATAGTTTGTAAACCTAAAACCATTCCAAGTAATAAATCTAGGAATTAGAAGAAAAAATACAAGTATCCTGAGAACATATATATTGAGAAGACAATTCTTATGTTTCTTAACCTTGGATTTATTGATCAGAGGAAGTATATTACAGATGAGATTTAGGATTTTGACAGAATTTCTGGTTTTTATGAAAACTTTCTGTCCTTATAATTTAATATATGCATGAGATTCTCATTATAGACCTTAAACTCAACATTTTAAAAGACTTTAAAGAGAAAAAGTGTTAAAAAGAATGTTAACTCCGAAGTTTATAATTATTTTATTAACTATTCACAGCTATTTCTTAAGATAGTACACTCAAGCCCTAGCTGGTTTGGCTGAATGGATAGAGCGTCAGCCTGCGGACTGAAGGGTCCCGGGTTCGATTCCAGCCAAGGGCACATGCATGGGTTGTGGGCTCAATCCCTAGTAGAGGCGTGCAAGAGGCAGCCAATCAATGATTCTCTCTCATCATTGATGTTTCTATCTCTCTCTCCCTCTCCCTTCCTCTCTAAAATCAATAAAATATATTTTTTTAAAAAGATAGTACACTCATATGTAAAACTTTATTCACAGTTAATTCATTTTTCTAAGTTTTTGTGTGTTTTTTTAATCCTCACCCAAGGATATTTTTCCATTGTTTTTCAGAGAGAGTGGAAGAGGGAAAGACAGAGAGAAACATCAATGTGAGAGAAACTCAGGGATTGGTTGCCTCCTGCATGCACCCTGATCAGGGCCCAGGCCTGGGAGGAGCCTGCAACCGAGGTACCTGCCCTTGACCAGAATTGAACCAGGGACCCTTCGGTCCATGGGCTGACCTATCCACTGAGCCAAACCTGCTAGGGCATTTTTCTAAGTCTTGACACCATAATTCAGTTATAGAAATTCTCTCCAAAATGTTAAGTAATATATTTTAAAACCTTTATCCGAGTTTCATACAGTCATGTATTTACTATTGTTTTCCTTCTTAACACCATTCCCAGCTTACATGGCAGGCTTGACTTCCCCAATGATATTTCTTTTCTCAGCTTGGAAACATCGACGCATCCTAAGTGATTTTGGTAGATATATTTTCATCAAAGCCTTGATTCATGCCTTAAGGAACCCTGGCAGCAACATCATTTTGATTCAACTAATAACTTAGTTTTTATGCCAGTTGGATGCACAAAAATCTTGACTTCACATCTGCTGTGACTGTACTGCAATGAAGATAGATCATTCAAATGCTTCTGATTAAAAGTTCTGATCAGAGTTGCATAATGGTTTGGCCACTGTAAATGTGAAATAGGCTATATGAATTAGAGCACATAAACTTAATCAACTTCATCTTGTTTATGTCCAGGCACTTCTCCAACTCATCAAGGTCATTTTGAGTTTTAATCCAGTTTTTAAATGCGCTAATTGTCCTACCAAATTGGTGTCATCAGCAAATTTAATAAAAATACACTCCGGTTCACCACCCCAGTCATTAATTTTAAAAATGTTTAATAGTAGCAGACTAAGTAATGACCCCTGCAAAATATACTTAGCACTTAGAATTTCAAAAGATGATACTGTATAATCAATTTTTTGACAAATTGTTCTTTGGTTGGTTAAAGAAATATAATGAACCAAAGGCACAAAATGTTTTCCTTCCCACTTCAATATTCTGTATGGTATACATATATGGCCCAGTGCACGAAATCATGCAAGGGTAGGGTTCCTAGGCCTGGCCGGCAATCAGGGCCCATCTGTGGGGTAACCAGCAGAGTAATCGGGAGGGTGCCCGCAGGCACCCACCTTGGTCAGCCTGGCACGACCCGCTCACCAGCCCCACCCCCCCACCACTGCTGCCAGTTGCCTCCCTCTGCGGGGCGTCTGGTAGGGCAATTGGGGGGCCCCCATTGGCTCCTGCTTTGGCTGGCCCCCTTGTGGTCAGTGCACATCATAGCGACCAGTCATTCTACCAGTGGTTTCACAGTTTGGTCATTTGCATATTAGACTTTTATTATATAGGATATATATGTACTAGAGGCCCATTGCATGAAGAGATTCGTACAATAGGCCTTCCATCCCCTGGCTGCCAGCACTAGTTTTCCTCTGGCACTCGGGACCCAGGCCTTGCTCCGGCTGCAGTGGAGAAGAAGACAAGCCTTGAGGTTCAGTCTTCAGTCGTCTTTAGTCTTCAGTATTCTTCAGTCTTCACTCCACACCTGCATATGCAAATTAACCACCATCTTTGTTGGGTTAATTTCCATACTCTTCCTGATTTGCTGGTGGGTGTAGTGGAGTGATACCAATGTGCATATTTCTCTTTTATTAGTCCTTGAAGTAGAATTTCTAGGTTAGTAGGTTTTCTTATTTTGGTAACTATTCCATGTTGCCCCAAATTATTTTGTTCTCAGTAATACAGAACTGAGAACTGTATTACTTGTATAAATGCCATTTTTTTCCTTGAGTGCTTTTGCTTGCCCACTTCTTTTTATATATATACTAGAGGCCCAGTGCACAAAAATTTGTGCACTCGGGGGGGAGTGGGGGTCCCTCAGCCCGGCCTGTGCCCTCTCGCAGTCTGGGATTCCTCAGAAATGACCACCTGCTGGCTTATTCCCGCTCCCCGGGGGATTGGGCCTAAGATTGCAATCAGAAATCCCTCTGGCAGCCCAGCAGCCCTCGGGGGATGTCCACTTACCAGCGGGGAGCAGGCCTAAACTGCAGTCGGACATCCTTAGCACTGCTGTGGAGGCAGGAGAGGCTCCCACCACCACCGCTGTACTGTCAGCCATCAGCCTGGCTTCTGGCTGAGCAGAGCTCCTCCCATGTGAGAGCGCCCTGACCACCAGAGGACAGCTCCTGCATTGAGCGTCTGCCCCCTGGTGGTCAGTGTGTGTCATAGTGACCAGTCATTCCCAGTCCTTCTGCTGTGAGGGTCAGTTTGCATATTACCCTGTTACTATATAGGATAGAGGCCTGGTGCATGGGTGGGTGTCTGCTGGTTTGCCCTGAAGGGTGCCCCGGATCTGGGTGGTGGTCCCACATGGGTGCCTGTCCAGCCTGGATGAGGAGAGAATCCCCCATCCCTGGAGCAAACAAGCCTCCTGTTCACTTCAGCTGCCTGGCTGCCAGCCACCATCTTGGTTGGCAGTTAATTTGCATATCGCCCTGATTAGCCAATGGGAAGCGTGTCAGAGGTATGGTTAGTTACCATGTTTGTCTATTAGATAGGATATATATATATATATTTAAATATTCATTTATTTATGTTTAAAGACTAGGATCAGACATTTTGACTTTAGATTTTGAAATTAGGGGATGTTTCTACATCTTCATTGCTGGTATTTTGAAACAATATCACTTTTCTTTGAAGTGCCCCAAATCAAATTATACTACCCACCTCCTTTCTATCTTGGGTGACCTCACTTTTAAAGTTTCCCACACTCACAGACATTTAGCATCTGTGTTTCATCACTGCATCTCATTCAATTGCTCCATCATCTCATTATTCTGTACTTCCAGAAATCTATAACTTTTTTCACTCCCTCTTTCCCAGAAAAATACATGTCCTATCTCAGAAGTGGTTATTAGTTATTGATGAAAAAGTATTTTGGAACCCTGGCCAGTTTTTCTAGGTGATTAGAGCATTGGCTTCAGGACCTAGGAGGGGCAGGTTCCATCCCTATCTCTATTCCCCAGTCCCAGTAGGGGCCAGTGCAGGAGGCAACCAATCAATGTGTTTCTCTCTCATGTGGCTGTTTCTCTCTCTCTCTCCCTTTGCCTCCCTCCCTTCCACTCTGAAATCAATGGAAAAAATATCCTCAGGTGAGGATTTAAAAAAAAAAAGTATTTTGGAAATATACTTTTTTTAAGAAATGAAAGGGTTATATAATTACAGATGCAACAGATGTTAAAATGGAAACACAAAACATATGTATGCCAATAAATTTGTAACTACACAGATATGTAAAAATAGAAAATATTAAAACTAACTCGGGAAGAAATATATTTCTATATATTTAACTATTGTCATTGAGTCATTGAAAGCTTACTCCTACCAAAATTAAAGGGGGAAAATACCCACATACACAAAGCAAGCCAGATTTTTTTTAACAAGTATAATCTTTGCAGTAGTTGAGGAAAAGATAATTCAAATCTCATTAAATGTTTCAGGGAATATTTAAAAAATGCATTAGAATATTATGAGCCTGAAGATGACTGAAGAGCCCTGGCCAGTGTGGTTCAGTTGGTTAGAGCATAATCCTGTACACCAAAGGATTGCAGGTTCAATTCCTAGTCAGGGCACATACCTAGGTTTTAGTTTCTATCCCTGGTCAGGGTGTGTATGGAGGACAATCACTTGATATCTCTCTCTGTCTCTCTCTCTCTCTTCCCCTCTTGCCAAAATCAATAAGCATGTCCTTGAGGGAAGATTTTAAAAAAATAACATAACAAATGTCATTAACAGCACAGAAATTTTGAGTTCTACTTTTGAAACCAAAGTAGGAGAACTCATGGTTAGGACATGCTTTGGCAGGTGTATGTAACAGCTGTTGACTATCATGCTAATCATTTCAAATGGATTGGCATATGGCTTTTATGATGCCTTCAGACTGGTTCTTAATCATGTCAGTAATAAGCTGAGGAAAATACAAATACAAATACTTTAACTCTCCTCTCTCTGGTCAAAGTTAAATATCCACAAACAAAAGTTTAAAGCATTTCCTCTAAGTCTAAAAAATGGTTTAGCTTTCTGAACTGGCTACATAAGAAGTTTTTAATAGATAATTAACAGTCAATAGATAACCTTCCCCATAGTTCTGAAGTGGGTGCTATGATAAATATTATTTATGAAAATATATAAAGTTCAAAAGTTAAATATTAGCAAATACCCATAATGAATCAGTGTATGTATCCATTCTAACAATTGTACTTTAGTCAAGGTTATAGCACAAAACAAATGAAATACTCAAATTGGAGAATTTGAGGGAAAATTAATAACATGATTATTTACAGAGATATGAGTTGGTTGCACCCTATGATCTTTGTCAGGACAAAGATCTGTAAAGGATCACAAAAGTTATCCACCACTGCTTAGAACCACATTTGGTAAAATTAAGTATATATAATACTAACATAGAAAAATATGAATTGATGACTGCATTTTCAATTGTATATGTGAACTAAAAGCCTGTTGCAGGATGATTCCTGCAAGAAAAGGGCTTCTCTCCAGTCTCTGCCACTGCTACCCCGCCCGTCTCTGCCGCTTCTCTCCTGCCCATCTCCGCTACCTCGGCTCCGTTGCTTGGCTTCCTTCTACAGTGTCTTCAATCTTTGCTCCCAGCTGGTATATGCAAATTAGCCACCATCTTTGTTGGTGGCTAATTTGCATATCATGCTGATTAGCCAATGGGAGGCATAGAGAAGGTACGGTCAATTACCATGTTTGTCTATTATTAGATAGGATATGAGTGTGTGGCTGTATCTGTGTGTGCATGTGTCTATGGTTGTGAGTATAGAAGAGGATATTAATATTCATAGTTTTTTTCAATAACAATTTAAGTTTTGTCTCTTTTTTTTTATTAACCTAGAAAGATTGAAACTATTCTAGTATGTCTCTATCTTGCTTATCCTTTCTTTGCCTCACAGCTTAATATAGACTTAAATATTTTCCCACATCAATGTTGTATATTTGAGGACTGACCCCTCCTTTTTTTGCAAAGAACATTAAGAAAAATGTTATTTAAGGTTGGAAACCAATGGAATGTCAGTGTACTAGTAGATGATTCACATAGAGAAACAGAGGTAGTTCAAAGAGCTGGTGACAGGGAGGAAAAGACCAAGATTACACATGGCTTTGTAGGAATGTTAATGATTTTTGGACTTTATTCTAAATATTAGGGTCCAGTGCATGAACTCATGCATATTTAAAGGAACTGTGTGCCGTGAGGTTGTGGTAGGCACAGGGCAGTTCTCAGCCCATTCATTCTCCATGCCTCTGTCTGGCCCCTTCTGCCATGGTACCTGGTCCCCTCTCTGCTGGCAGCCCCATTCCCGCTGGCACCAGTGGCACCACTTGTTGAAGGCACCAGCCCCGCTTGCAACCACTGATGGCATAGAGCAATTGGGGCTGGCGCCATCAGCGGGTGTGAGCAGGGCCAGCACTGTCAATGAGTACCAGCAGAGGCTGCTTCCCAGATCGCACCTCAGGAGCAGGGGGAGGTGGAGAAGCCCTGAGGGAGGATCGAGGCTGGCAGCCATTGCTCACACCTGCTGATGGCGCTGAGTGATCCGGGCCAGCGCCTGGCACCAGTAGCAGGTGCGAGCAGCGGCTCCAGCGCTGGCAGCAGGTGCTAGTGGAGCCAGTGCCAGCAGCAGGTGCATGTGCCAGGCAGGACCATGGCATGCGGGAGCAAAAAATTTTCAGTAACCACCCAGAGGCTCACTCTGATGACAGCAACCAGCATCCCACCTTGGTTTGGTACCCTCACTCACCATCCTGCCATGGCCAATGCCCTCCATGTTCTGTGCTCTGCCACATACTGTCAACACCCACCATGTTCCACGCGTGCCCCCTGGTGGTCAGCACACATCATAGTGACTGGTTGTTCGGTTGTTCAGTTCGGTTGTTCCACTATTTAGTCTATTTGCATATTAGGGTTTTATACATATAGGTAAGAGAATCCACTAGATCAGTGGTTCTCAACCTTGGCTGCACATTAGAATCACCTGGGAATCTTCTTAAAATCCTGATTTCTGGGCCTCATCCTCTGGAAATTCTGTTTCTTTGTTATGGGGTGGGGCCACAATATTAGTAACAAAGAAACAGAATTTCCGGAGGATGAGGCACAGAAATCAGGATTTTAAGAAGATTCCCAGGTGATTCTAATGTGCAGCCAAGATTGAGAACCACTGCACTAGATGATTCTGCACTGAGAAGTAAATAATCTGACACATTTAAACATAATCCCTTGGGTAATGTGTGGAAAGTAGACACTTGGGGCAGAACAAAAGTGGAAGCGGGTGATGAGTTAATGCTTTGTCAGTATTCTAGGAAAAAGATTGTAGTAGCTTTGACTAGAATGGTTACAGTGGATGTGGTGGACAGTGGTCAGGTTTGTTCATGGGGTAGTATGGAGTTGGAAATATCAAAACACTTACTAATGGATATGTTATATTTGCTGCTATTAAGCATTTATACGAAAATTGAATTTGGAAATTTTAGTTGTGTCTGGATTTCCTGCCAGAGGTTCTGGATAAAGTTAAAAACTTGTCTTTCATCAGAACATATCCCATATAATAAAAGAGTAATATGAAAATAAACCAAATGGCCAAACAGTGGAACGACCATCCAGACGACCATCTAGAGAACCATCTGGGACCACATTATGACACCCACTGGTGCTTGGCCAGCCAAGGTGGGTGTGATGCAATTGGCTGGGGCCCCGGCCATTGCCCATGAGCACCCTGCAGAGGGAGGCCCAGGCCACCGGTGGGCAGGGTGACCAATGGGGGGCTCCATGAATGCCCCAAAGAGGGAGGCCCAGGCTACCAACCTGTGGGCTGTGGCGGGTGAGCAGGGCCTCCCTCTGCGAGGGAAGCCTGGGTCCCAGGTGCCTGCCAGGGGCCGGAGGGAAGCCTGGGTCCCGAGTGCCAGGGGGAAGCCTGTGCTGGCAGCTATGGGAAGGGCGGCCTACTCTTACATGAATTTCATGCATTGGGCCTCTAGTTTGCTAATAAAAGAGACCAGTGAGAGAACTTTAGTAGAGAATAGGAGCTACGACTGTGCCCAAGGAAAAGACAAAATTTAAAAGTTGGAAAATTAACAGGATCCAGGAAAGAATTCTAACAAGTATAAACTAATAAAATAAATGAACAATTTAAAAAAAAGAGTGACCTGAAAATTAAGGAAAAGGCAGTTTTTCAGAAAGAATGAAGTAATCAACTTCAAGTACTGGCAACAGGTTAGACTGCAAAGTATCTGAGAAGGCATGGGGAAGAAAATGAAGTTGAAATGGCATATGCTACTAAATAAGCAGAGAAATTTGCAAGGTAATGATATCAAAAAGAAAAGTGTCCACTAAATGAAGTAGTAATTAGAAGACTTTCAACTGGATTTGTTCAAAAGACCAAAAATAAAATAAAGTATCCAAATATACAGTTATTCCATTTTATTCTTCTTAAGAAGGTAATATAAAATTCAGCCCCATTCTAAAGAGATCTATTCTTAAAAATTACTTATTTTTATCATTTTATAGGCCATATATCCATGCTTATGTTTTTGAATCATATTAACAACGTAAATATAATTAATCAAGAGGAATCCTTCCATTGTCTTCTCTAGAGTTTTTAGAGAAAACTCTACACATTTTTAAAGTACAGGTTTAATTATTTTATTAAAACTTAGCTCATTTTGAAACTTAGCTTAAAACTAATTGATGCGCCGAAACCGGTTTGGCTCAGTGGATAGAGCGTCGGCCTGCGGACTGAAAGGGCCCAGGTTCGATTACGGTCAAGGGCATGTACCTGGGTTGCAGGCACATCCCTAGTAGGAGATGTGCAGGAGGCAGCTGATCGATGTCTCTCTCTCATCGATGTTTCTAACTCTCTATCTCTCTCCCTTCCTCTCTGTAAAAAATCAATAAAATATAAAAAAAAAATAAATAAAACTAATAGATGCATAAAATACATTTAATATTCAACTACAACTGAGTTAATTTTAACTCGCCATAATGTTAGAAAAAAGCATAATTGCATATAATATGATTATGTAATTAAATTTCAGTTGATTTATAGCAAAAATCTGATTTGGAAGAACTGAGAAAATAACAAGTAGGTCAGTTACATAGACCAAGAGTGAAACTTAAAGATTATATCTAAATGCACTTACTGGGGCTATTTCATCTGTAACCCCCATGGAACTTAACAGTATTGACAATTATTTTATAACAATTGTTCAGTGTATTTACGATATCTGTTTTATAGAGAACCATGGATAAAAAATGAAAGTAGATTATTTGATGATAATTTGTACAATTAATATGTCAGGATTTCATCTGTAATAAACCATAAAGTCACATTTTAAAATTACATTGAATGTGAGTTATATAAAATACTTCCATTTTGCATAGTACTAAGACTACTAGTCTATCAAACTTAATATGTGATATTTACAGATTTATTTCCCCATTAAAATCCAGCTAGAAATACAGAAGGGTGTTTCTAGTTATATTTTGTCCCACTCTATTTGCTAAAATGGTGGGAAATTGTGCAAGGAAGTTTCTATCACATTTCTAAATGACCTGTTTTCTCATTATTTTACACAACAGGTCTTCACCTAGCAACCACTCTCTGGATATATATATATATATATATATATATATATATAGCCGACTTGTTTTACATTTAATTGTACTCATGGGAATATATTAGTGGCTCTAACTTTAATAAGGAACTCCTGATCCCCAGTAGGTGATATTTTCTCCTACTTCTTCTTTAATTAATTTCTTAATTTTCTATTATCATATTCAGCAGATATAAGTCAATAAAGTGTCTTATTTGCTGGTCCTAAAGCCTACTGCTGTGAAAAAATAATATTCCTAATTTTTTCATTAAGTACTTTTACACACATATACAGAAACACAACACAAGTGAGTAATGTTCATTAAAATAGTTTTTTCCAATGAGATATATGGCTTTATAAATTTTATCTGTTTATTTTTTCTTTGTGTTTTAGATATATAAATGCATATATTTTAATAACAGCATGATAACATAAGCCCAATCTGGGGAAAACCTACACACACACACATACACACACACACACACACACACACACACACCCCACTCTCATAACTGGGAAATCTTGAAGAAATCATTTAACTCTCTAAAACGTTCTTTTTTCTGGATTAAAGAATAAACTAACAATGTATTGTATATCACATATATGTTTTTTGATGATACAATAAGAAAATACATGATGACTTTCTATTGGATATAAAAATTGTTTATATTACACAAATATAATTTTGTATGAAGCAGTAGTAATGATTCCTTCTTATATAAAGTTTCAGAATAATATACATGATACCCCCAAAATAAGATTCTGAAAACCTACATAGAGGAAATGAGATTAAGTGTATTCAGGAATTTGTGGACTTAGTTCTTCTATAGTACTTAGTAACACTAAAACCTGTGTTTTTCAAGTCCCCTAATTAAAAATACTTTATATCATCCAGAGAGAATGGGAAGATGAAATTAGGAAGGAAAAAAAAAAGATCCTTTTTTTTCTGATGTTCAATCCCGGGAGAAGTTAAGTCATTAAGGAGGGCACCATTACAGGTGTCTCAGTATTGAAATTGCATCACTCTCTTCTGTCAAGAGACAGTGATAAGGGAGAAGCTTGTTAAAAGCCCCAAGCTTATTCCAGAGAGAAATAAAATTATGTCATGTTATTTTTTGTGGAAATTGTAAGTGATGGGTTGACATAGCTTTCTCTTTATGAAGAAACTAGACGCCCGGTCCATGAAAATTGTGAACTCAGGGGGTCCCTCAGCCTGGCTTGCACCCTCTCGCAGTCTGGGAACCTTCAGGGGATGTCTGACTGATGGCTTAGGCCCGCTCCCCATGGGCCTAAGCTTGTAGTTGGACAACCTTAGTACTGCCACAGCGGTGGAAGAAGCTCCCGCCACCACTGCTGTACTCGCCAGCCATGAGCCAGGCTCAGGGCTTCTGGCTGAGGGGTGCTCCCCCTGTGGGAGTGCACTGACCACCAGGGGGCAGCTCCTTGTTGAATGTCTGCCCCCTGGTGGTCAGTGCACATCGTAGTGACTGGCCATTTGGTCAATTTGCATATTTGCCTTTTAGTATATAGGATTGTTAAGTTAACTACAAGTCTGAAGCCTTGTCTACACAATTCTGAGGGGAAAGATAATAATTATGCTTGTTCTTCAAGGTTTTAAAAGTTACATAAACCAGACGTATAACTGCTAACATTAATTGTTACATACAGATGAGGTGTTTTGAATATGAACAAAATTCAAGATTATTGACAGAAAAAGACTGGAAATATAAAGTAAAACTAAATATGTTGGGCATTCAAAGTGATCTTCAATCAAATGTTGCAATATACTTAAAATATCAAAATGAGGTTATTATATATTAAAATACCTGAAATTAAGCTTTCTGATTATAATGTAAGTGCCTAACATTATGCTTTTAATTTCACAGGCTTCCATTTCAAAAGCCTTTATCTTAAATAAAGATATTGTCTGCTATATGGCACAGCTACCAGTAAAACAACTAGAAACTAGGCTGCCCTGCCCATGAGGGTCCCCTTCTAGAGAGATCTGGGTAAGCTATATAACTGACTGCTCGAGTGACTCCGCTTTTCTCTTCCTTTGCCCTAATTTTGGCTCTATGCTTTAAATTCCTCTGTTAAGAGTGAACCCTAGAACACTAGTAACTCCACCCTTTGACCCTAGTGAAGGGAAAGTCCCTATCTCTCTTCCTGTACCTTCAACCTCACCGTGTGGACCTTAAATTAAGAATGCCATGATATATGAGCAATAAATCTTGTTCTTCCAAGTGACCTGAGGTGCACCCTGCAATCATAGTAAGGATGTACTTTGTAACGATGGCACTGGTGGTGGAGGGAGAATGTTTTGGGTTTCTTTGAGTAAAGGCAACTGGCGAGTGTCATGGGCATTCATATCCAAGAACATCACTATCAATAGATTGGGGTTAACACAGCACATATATAGGAAAATAAACTTCACATGCATCTATGAGATCAAAAGCAAAAATGAGACCTTTCCAAATGTCTGAAATGTATAGGGGCCAAAAAGCAGATGATCGGATGTTCAACATCACTAATTGTTAGGGAAATGGACATCAAAGCCAAATGAGCAGTGGCTTCATCTAATTAGAAATAAAGTCTTCCCCTGACCCCACAAGGTATCCTAAAGTAAAATGTCAGACCATTACAATAAAAAAGTTTCAGGTCATGTCTTTAAAAAATGTGACATTTTATTGTTATGCAGACAGCAATATCAAATCAATCTATGCCAATCCTAATCTCCTCATTTAATATTTCATACACTACGGTTCTTATCTGTTTAAATGAGCACACGTCAACTGTCTAGAATATTTCTCTTAGTAACTAAAACTCTTTTTGCTAAGCCTCCTTAGAATGTCTAATATGTAAGTTTTTGTTTTTGTGTTTTCATTTATACCTTTGGTTTCTGTTACCAACCTTTTTTTTTCTCTCTTAGTTTCCACTAATTTGGTAATATTTTCCTTCCTCAGCCAATTATAAAATTCTTTGAAATAATCATAGATGTAGAATTTTCCTCAGGAGTAGAACATTTAAGTAAGACTCCCTCATTCAGTTAGGGAGCATTGTACAAAATCTAGTGTAAAAGGTCTGCCAATTATAAAATTCTTTGAAATAATCATAGAGGTAGAGTTTTCCTTAGGAGTAGAACATTTAAGTAAGACTCCCTCAGTTAGGGAGCATTGTACAAAATCTAGTGTGAAAGGTCTGAAGTGTCTGAAGCATTGTCTGCTAGTTATCACACGTGGTAGTCATGCAAATTTCTTTGAACAGATGTTGAGAAAACAGTGAAATTCTATTCAATATGATCATTCAGAAGTTCAGTCTGGTTAACATAAATATAATACAGCATAAGTGATGCATAGAGCCCCTAGCTGTGCACCTTATGTTCTGCCGTCAGATCCAACAGCCCTTGGCACAAGACATTTGGAAGTGTACGCATTGTATTTGACGAATGTTTCTCCTAGATTCCACCTTCACATTGCCGATTATTCCAAAAATTCAGAAGAGCAGACAGACACAGAGAAAGCTGAAATGAGGAATATTTTAAACAGTCATATATGTTATTATATGTGATACATATTATGTATAATAAACATTTAATTTATGGTGATATATATTTGTTTGGTGAAATAATTACATATACATTTTAGATAACCCACTAATTCTTTGTTTTATATTACTTCCTAGTCAGACCATGTTTGTAAATACAGTAAAATACTTGTTGCAGAAATCCAACGGTTGTGTTCCTTCTGGATACTCCAGGGAATAATCCATTTACTTGCCAGCTTCTAGATGTGGCCTACATTCCTTGGTTCATGCCCCCCAACATTACCCTGATTTCTGCTTCTTCCCTTTCTCTGACTCTTAACCTCTATGTAAGGATACTTGGGATTACACTGGGCTGACTCAGATAATTGAGGATAATCTCCCTCCTGCAAAATCTTACTTTAATAACATCTGCAATGTCTCGTTAGACAGGTGACGTCTAAATATATGCACAGGTTTTAGAGATTAGGATGTGGACGTCTTTGGAGAGGGTACAATGTTCTACTTACTAAAAATATCACATTATGGACTTGTGTCCTTAGATGAATAGGCTATATATGGTTCTAAACATCTGAGCATATTCTGATTATTATATATCCGATGTCTTTGTTCTATGTTCTCTTTGCACATATGTACAGAAATCGAAAGAAGTCCTATATGGGCATTTTTTTTAATTGTAAAGTTAATAACTTACCTTAGACTTCCTCTTTTTTTTGAAAATGCAAATTTTAAAATCATTTTTCTAATTTTTTTGAGATATGATTGATATATAGCATTGGGAAAATTAAGGTATACAATTTATTGATTACTATGTGATGAGTCCTATAGTTTCTTCCTCTTTAAAAATTTTCCCCAAGTTACACATAATACCAAAGGGCTTTCCAATTTATAAACTTATTTTCTTTGTAATGATTGGACTCATTCTACTCTTCAGTGTCTGAAGAACATTTATTGCAAAATGATCACCACCACAGTATTAGGTAACACTTGTATCACATGACATAATTAGCATTGTTTTCTGTTGAAAATGTTTACAATCTCTTTTAGAAACTTTTTCAAGTATATAATACAGTTTTATTAACTACTAAAGGCCCAGTGCATGAAATTCGTGCACAGGAGGGGGGGGGGTCCCCTCAGCCTGGCCTGCACCCTCTCACAACCCGGGACCATTGGCTCGTAACCATTCGCCTGCCTGCCTGGTTGCCCATAACCACTCACCTGCCTGCCTGATTGCCCCCAACTGCTCTCCTGCCTGCCTTATTACCCCTGACTGCCACTGCCTCAGCCCCCAGACCTTGGACCCAGGCTTTCCGCCTCTGGCTGGCCACAGGCATCCAGGACCACAGGCGGTGCTGCCCAGGCCCCGGCTTTGTCAGGAAGGATGTTTGGAATGATGTCTGGAAGACACCCAGTCTATCTGGTCTAATTAGCATATTACCCTTTTATTAGTATAGATAATCACTATGCTCTACATTTGATTCCTAGAGAAAAATGACTATTTTAATCATGTTAGTACTCAAAATTTAAAGGTATAATTTAAAGATAGAAATAAGAATATTGAATATATTCAGGAGCAGTTCATGAACTGCATTTTAAAATGAAATTCCTTCGTCCAAGGGAAAAATACATTGTTTGTGGTGTCCTCAAAAATTATTATCTTTTTGGAGAGGAATAATTCTTTGAAATGTGAGCTTTAAATGTGCCTTCACTATTCCAATTTTATTATCAAAATAAGATTATGCAACTGATAGCTTTTGGAGTTAGAAGTGTCTTTATAACGTTTGCTAACTTTTTCTTCATGTAAATCCTTTGAGGCATTTAGAAATAAAAAATAAATTTTTAATACGTCTTTGTTATAAACATTATGTTTTTATCAACTGATTATAGAATGGGATTAAATTTTAAAAGCTTTTTGTTCTAGTCTTGTTATACTAAGAGTTATCAATACTACCATGGGTTAATCTAAGACAAGAGTTAACTAAATTGTCTGTGACGTGTTAGTAAAAGTTATGTCAGTACAGTGGAGCAAGCCCTCCAAATACATTACCTTGCAGAAGCTGGGGGGCAAGTTAGGAGAGTGTCTTGCCAAGTCTTCAAGAGTGAAGGAAGATTTCCTGATTAGAATGGCTGAATATAAATCTTAATCTGATGGATAGTCAGGTAGAAGAAATAAAATGTATTAGAAGGGAGCCAAATTAGTTTAAATAACTGAGTTAAATGATTGGAGATATCAGATGATAGGGAATGATTAAACATGAAGCAGGAAAGAAAAATAGTTAAGAAAGCATAAAAAACGTTGTAAACTCTATCAGTTCAAATAATATGATGTAAATACTTAAAAGGTCACTTTTCTTCTGCTAAAAAGGGAACAACTTGAATGAATATATTCACTGATCCTCTCCAGTAGGCCAAAATAATGCAAACTGAGAGGGATCAAGAGGTAACTTCCAAGTTACTAATAAAGAATATTACTTCATTCATAATATTCTGAATATGTGGTCCATGAACCACGTGAATCAATAATCACAAGAGTTCTTAAATAAAAATTCTGATTTGGGGATAATGTTATCAAACCTACTGTATAATATTTCTAGGAGTGAAAGCAAAAATAGCCATACTATAAAAATAAATTTAA
>NW_006289813.1:14520646-14535502 GCF_000327345.1 Myotis davidii | reverse complement strand
CTCTTGTTTGCTCCCCACACACACACACACACACACACACACATATATACACATATCTATATATATATATATAGATATATAGATATATATTTTTCCCATATATGTATACACATTTTAAAACTCATAGCTCAATTGATATTTCTTTCTTTTCATATTTAATCCATTAGAATTAATAATTATTCAAAGTGTATATATATATTTTTTTTGGGGGGGCAACCTGTAATTATATATCTATATGCCTGTATATGTATATATCTTCACATATATGTGTGTGCATGTGTGTGTGCATACTGAATATCAATAGTGATACCATAAAAACTACAGTATGTAATTTTTGTAGTAATGGTTTACCAGTAATTAGCATCCTATATAATAAAAGGGTAATATGCAAATCAACCAAATGGCAGAATGACCGGTTGCTATGATTTCACTGACCACCAGGAGGCAGACACTCAATGCAGGAGCTGCCCCCAGCCCACAGGCCCCAATTGCCCGATCGAGACCTGCCGGCCAACCTCTCAGTCTCCTCCCCTAGCCGGCTTTCTCTAATCGCCCGATGTCGAATAGGGAACCATGGGTGGGTGGTGGCGGACACGGGTGGCACCACACCAAGGCCCCCGCCCACTGGTCACCGCACACACAGAGGGTGACTGGTGTCAGGGACAGGGCCAGCGAGCAGGCAGGAACAGCTAACCTCTTGGTCCCTTTCCCCAGCTGGCAGGCTCCAATCACCCAATGGTGAATGGGGAACCGGCACGGGCAGGGCCAGCTACCAGCAGCCGGGGAAGATGACCCTGATCACAGGCCAGGCCTACGGACCATACTTTTGCATGAAATTTCATGTGCCAGGCCTCTAGTTATTTATAAGAGTGTCTGTTATAAAAATTTAATAAAATTTCTTTATGCAATGAAAATATTTTATTTTGCAAATCACAAAGATTATTACTAGGTAGTAAATATACAAATCTGAGCCTTTGAAAATCATTTTTACTAAATAAATTTCTTAATAACATCTCAAAATAATTTGTTAAAATTATATGATGTAGATATAATTTATAAATATATGTTTACATATATTAATACAATCCACAGTGATTGACATTATTATATCAATTAAAGGAGTGCTTATTTATATAAATGATATTTCTCTATAAAATAACACTCTTTTACTTATGCTAAGCAAACTGGGATTAAAGGATAGAAATAAAAATTGGAATTCTACAAAACTACAAAAAAAGTCAATTATTTTGGCATTCTAAAAACAGTCCTAACAATACTAATTTACAAATGTGATATTTGCTATAGTTGGTTCCGAGAGCATATTTAATATCAAATAGGTTAGTCAGGGATCAATTGCAGTACTTCAATTTGATTTGCTAGTACTAGAAAAATGAGTATGGAAATTGGCTTCCACAAGTGTTGAAATGAGAGGCTTATAAAAGATTGAATAGCTCTGTATTTCTTACATATTAATTTAGTGATGCATCTTGATTATGTAATATAATAGAAAAAACCATTACCATTAGTTCAACTAATATTAGACTCTAATCCATGTATATTAATTCCCTGCCAAACCACTCATACTTGTTTCTTTTTAAACTTCTACTACCATGTCCTTCTTTCAAAATGGAAATGGAGACAAATGATACTTACCACTACCGTCCGGACTGGAAATCAGAGAATAAGTGCCTGTACCGTAATAAAAGCCAGTGTTAGAACATAATATCCAGGTTGCCAGAATATTGTTTTACACTTTGAGTTTCATTTAAAAAAAACCCACAAACTCTGTTAAGATACTCAATACACTCATCAAACATATAAGATTATCCATTTAAAGTTTCCTATCAGATGACCTATCACCTAAATCCTGATTTTAGTGTTTATGGTGTTATATTCAAAAGTTACTTCAAAAAGCCTCATTATGTTTTAAATAGGCAGTGTTTAGAGGGTTATGGGGGCATAAATGCTGCTGGAAAGAGGTTTGACTTGGAGTGGTGAACACACAATATAATTTATAGATGATGTACTATAGAACAATACACCTGAAACCTATGTAATTGTACTAGAGACCCGGTGCACAAATTCACCCACGGGTGGGGTCCCTCGGGGTGGCCTGCGGACATTGGGCCAAAACCTGCAGTCCAACACCGCCTGCAGCTCCTTCCTGCAGCTCCTGCTCATCCCGGCACTGCTGTGCCTGCCACGGGCTCGGGCCCAATCAGTCTCAGTCGGGAGATGCTCGCACTGCCACAGCAGCGCTTGCCAGCCCTGAGCCCTACATCGGGAGCCCTCCTGAGGGGAGTGGCCTGCTGGATCAGGCTGAAACCAGTTCTCTGACACCCCGCAAGGGGTCCTGGATTGCAAGAGGGCACAGGTCAGGGTGAGGGACCCCAGCGGTGCATGATGGCCAGGGAGGAAACACTGGAGGGCTCCAGGGTGTGTCTGGCCCATCTCACTCAGTCCTGATTGGCTGGACCCCAGCAGCAAGCTAACCTACCAGTCGGAGCATCTGCGCTCTGGTGGTTAGTGCACATCATAGCAAGCGGTTGATCAGCCTTAGCATATCATTAGCATATTACACTTTGATTGGTTGAACAGTCGACCAGTCACCTCATGACCGGACACTTACCATATTAGGCTTTTATTATATAGGATTAATCAATGTCATCCCAATAAATTCACTAAAAATAGGTAGTGTTTATTTATTAAAATAATTAATCACTTTAACTATTGGGGCTGCTATAGCAAAGTACAGCAAATTGGATGGTTTATAAACAGTAGAAATTTATTTCCCACAATTCTGGAGGCTGAAAGTCCAAACCAGGGTACAGCATGGTCAGCAAGAGCCCTATGTATGTTGGGATCATAGACTTCATGTTTTATCCTCATGTGGCAGAAAAGGTGGGGTGTCTTTTATAAGAAGAATAATCCCATTCATGAAGGCTCCATCTTCATAAACTATGCACCCCCAAATACCCCACCCTTAATGCCATTACATTGGGAGCAGGATTTCAGCATATAAATTGGGCATGGGGCAGAAATATTCAGACAATCACCACCATTTTTGTTTCTTTGTTTTCATCCTTCAGTGGATGTCAGAGAGCTGGTTTTGGCCCGATCCTGGCAGGCCAGGCTGAGGGACCCCACTGGTGCACGGATTCATGTACAGATGGGGTCCGGCTAGCTCACCCCCATCGGGGCCAATCAGGCCCAGGTTGGCTGGGACAAGGGGCCATGGGAGGCTGGCTGGCCAGCCCTGCCCCTGATTGGGGTGGGTGGGGTCGATCAGGGATGGAGCCAGCCTGGGAGAGGGGCCATGGGTGATTGGACCAGCCACCCACCTTCATTCGGGCAGCTGGGGGGAGGGGCCATGAGCAGTTGGCCAGCCAGCCCCACCTCAGATTGGGGTGGGGTGGGTGATCAAGGGCAAGGCCGACTGGGTGGTGGGGCTGCAGGCAGTTGGCCAGCCAGTCCCACCACTGATTGGGGTTAAGGGAGGGCTGATCCTGGGCCAGGGAGTCTGGGGAGAGGGGCCGAGGGAGGTTGCGGGGGCAACTGGGGGCCCTCATCCAGCCAGTTGGCCGCCGCAGTGCATGTCATAATGACCAGTCGTTTTGGTCATTCTGGTCATTCCGGTTGTTCCACCCTTCAGTACAGCAGTGGTGGCAGGAGCCTCTCCCGCCTCCTCACTAGCGCTAAGGATGTCTGACTGCCAGCTTAGGCCTGATCCCCCCAGGAATCGGGCCTTAGCCAGCAGGTGGACATCTCCCGAGGGGTCCCAGACTGCGAGAGGGCACAGGCTGGGCTGAGGGACCCCACGAGTGCACAAATTTTTGTGCACCGGGCCTCTAGTTTAATAATATAGTTATATCCATGCCAAATGTTTTGTTTTCTATTTGTATAATGTATTTTTGCCATTTTGAGATTCTTTTTCCTCTAAATGTTATTTTTATTAGCTGTTGTATTTCACAGAATAATTATATGCCTTTTAATCCCTTTCATTAAGATCAAATCCACTTTGTTCTTGAGCTCTTGAGCATGATGTCCTCTAAATTAGTCAGGTATCTGTTAGAATTTGAAAAACATTTATACTTGACATATGACGCAAAAATCATCCTGTCTTTACTTTCAATTTCATTTTTATAATTGATTTAAAATTTTCTGGAATCCATTTCCTTCTGTTTTTGATTAAAAAAAAAACATTAGACACCATACTTAACTAATTGTTTAGTACTATTTTTCATTTTCCAAATTTAGTTAGTTAGCCTTACACTTGATTGTTATTGTTTTATCTGAGTACATAATTCGGCTTTAAAATACTTCCCTGCTTAAAAAAAAAATAGTAATAATAAAACAATTCCCCATTAAGACTTAAGACTTTGCAATTTAAAATTCAGTGTTGCAAAAGAAGAAATCTGACGCCCCTATGAAACTCATTCATTTGCAAATACTTAATTCTTTTTTTATTCTCCTGCCACTAAAACTCAATATAGTATGTAGGAAAAGGCAGAAATTCACCTTGTTGGACTTCAGATGAAAATGTGCATGTCAGGTGACTCGAATCACCACTTGGCACACGTCCACCGATGACCATAAACCACTGTGAGCATTGAGTTGGAATTTACAAAAATATATTTTTGCTCATATAGAAAATCTGAAAATAATGCAGGTAGACCTTATATATTATCATCTGAGAGTTATTCTTTAAATATATATATATCCTTTAATATAAGAGAATTCTGGGATGAAAACTGGATAGTTGGGCTCCCAAGTTTTTCATTTTACCTACTCTGTCTCTAAAGATAAACCAGAAATCATTTATTTACTTTAACATAGCGATTGATTACACACATTTTTATCTATATATATATCTATAGCTGTATCTATATCTATATCTATATCTATATCTATATCTATATCTATATCTATTAATTAGAAATGTTGCCATAATGAAATGCTACTCAAATGCATGGATTTAATTTTGTTAAAATGTGTTTGAAAATAAGGATCTTAAAAACAAAATTTAATATTTTGTAATTAGCTCTTGCAAACCACCTGATTATAATTTTATAATTTAGAACAGCCAAACAGAACATTTAAATTAACTGAAAAAATGAACAAATATAATTTGAACAAGAAATATATATTTTTTCAAATTTCATTGCAAGTATATTACCAATTAAACATACTTTAAATGTGTTTGTTGAATTGTCTGTTTTCGCTGTATGTTGAGATCCAACATGATTTGTTTGTTTATATCATCTTTATTCAATAGTTAGGGTGGCATAGCTAAGGAAGCAAACAGCTGATGTTTCCAGATAGCGTCCTCCCTGTTCGGAACAGGTGCTTTCATTGCTTTTATACTTCTCCTGTGGGTGAGTTCTCCCAGCTCCTGAGGAGGTGGTAATGTGCATCACTTTCATCAATAACAGTGTCAGTCCAAGGAATGCCACTCTCAAAATCTCAGTGAACATAAACCATCTGCATTTAAGTACTTGACATTTTGCTAAAATACGACAGCTATATCTAAAACTCCAACTGTTTGACTTGAATTTGTTTGATTTTTTTTCTTTCTATTTTTATGAGGCAAGAGTTCTAAAAAAAAAAAAAAAAAAGCACAGTTACTGTTTAATGAAAACAGCAGGCGATGGGTTTCAAAGAACAGGGAACTACTCTCCTATTCCCATTAGAGAGACCTGAATTTTAAAATCTCAGTTCTTCCTTGGATGGCATCCTACTTTTTACTTAAATTACAAACATTCAGGTAACCAACTGTTCCAGGAATTGAAAGAGATTTTCAATTTAAAATTGACAGAATTATTTTTTTTTTCCAAATGGGAAAAGAAATTCTGTTTGGTGTTTATGAAGTCTACATATAATGCCTTTCAAAGCAAGACAAAATGCATTTCATATTGCTTTTTCCAGTCTCCCTGCCTTCTTTTTCTTCTTCCCTTCTTTCCCTCTATCTTTCTTTACCTAGATCCTTTCCTCTTTTGCTTCTCTCTCCTTTCTTTTCTTTCCAACAATATTTAAACATTTCTATGAGACATAAAATAATTGATTCTATCATTCACCCTCTACATATTCATTTATATATGTGGCTAAATATATACTTGTCCCCATTCTATGAGCTGTGGACAATGCCTCAAAGTTCTTGTCCTTATGTAGCTTACATTTAATTAGGGCGGATGCATATTAAGTTAAATCAAGAATTCAAATGGTCTTTATTCAAACTAATTAAAGTCCTGCCTTAAATAATTTAAACATTTTAATGAAACATTTAAAACTATATTTTCTCATTATCATTGCCTATTTCTTGTTTCAAATGAAAAACAAATATTCCTAGTTGTAAATACAACATAAATTTAAACATATTCAAAAGCTATTGTTCAGTTACCCTCCCCACAATTAAAGTTTGGGATGTTTTCTAGCAGATGCAAGCAGTTCATCTGAATTCAGCACAAATAAAGCCAATAAACCAATTTGGAAATCTATAACACATTGGTCTTCTGAACAAACACTAGACTAATGGGACTAGAATTTGAGCCAATATTGATAGTAAGCAGTGTATTGATGATTAGCTTTATATAGAGCTTATTGTTCATCTTTCTCTCCCTTTCCCTATTTCTCTCCTCTGAACTAATACACATGTATATGTAGCATAATATTTTTTGTCCTCAACAGAAAGCCTGAGAGTCTTCCTGTAATTTCATTGAAATGTATAATAAAGTTGATAGAATTATATATTATTTATCTACATATACAAATATACTGTATTCACACCATCCTGTACTTAGTCTCTTTTCATTAATATCTTCACTCATTTATTCAATGCATATAAAAACAATATAATATATAGCACTTATACATATCAAATAATTAAAAAAAGAAATATAGCAATAATGAATTTAACAGTATAACACAAAAGAAGAAATATAATTTGAAAGAAATAAACTAGAAAACCTAAAAGCAGAAATCTAAAAAAAACAATACAAGACAAAGACACTTTGATTGAATAATATTTATAATGGTAAAGATTCGTATTTTTTTAAAAAAAAACAATTTTTAAATGAAGTACAAAATAGTAAAATAGCATTGTAAGTGGTAAAAAGCAATTAACTTCACAATATTTAATAATAATATAGTGTGGACATCAACTGGTCATAACTGAGGATGTCCTGATGGACACTAGCTGAATTTGAACTCTGTTTGTGATGACGACAGCCATCACTCCTTAAATCATGATAGAACAACAATTAAGAGATCATGTCAACTAGTATATATATATATAAGATAATGAACTTTCATCAGGCCCGTGCAATTCAGTCAAGTGGGACAGCTCTCTGGGTACTGAAAATATTCACTCACCTGGGCCAGCTGCACCTCTTCACACAGCATTCAGATTGGTGTGTTTTCTTCTATTCTCTCCCAGAGAACTTGGCCATCTCCAGGACATTCCAGACTTCTGATTCTTGAAATATCTTCTGAAAGGAATAATCTATGTTTAAATTATGTTTTAAATAAGCTATATTCATAAAAGTAGCACCTAAGCGCTGCAACTTGAACTCAAAAACTGAAAGCCTCCTTAGGTTAAGGATTCTTTATAGACCCTATTTATATAACAGGTTGATCAGCTGGTAGTGAGTTGGGATTTCAGAAACAAAGAAATGCATTTTGTGAAACTGAGGAAACACACACCCAAAAGTTACTCACTATCCCACTTCAAAGATAGACACTCCTGCCAGGTTGGCGTGGCTCAGGGGTTGAGCTTCGACCTATGAGCCAGGAGGTTGTGGTTCAATTACAGGACAGGGCACATGCCCAAGTTGACGGCTGGATCCCCCGTAGGGGGCGTGCAGGAGGCAGGTGATGAATGATTTATATATATATATATATATTTTTTTTTTTAAAAAAAGATAGACACTTCTTCCCAAATACAGTCTGATTTGGATATCTCACATGCCATTTTCTATGTACCTATATTAATCAAATATGTACATTTTTATGACTTCTTGAATGGTTTATGTTTTTAAAATGATAATGAACTGCAGTACTTAAAATGAAGGAAACAATGAAAATCATAGTATACTGCATTTAGGGTACTCTAATTTATACACATGTCAACATATATGTATTTAATATGTATATATACACACATACTTTAATACAATGACATTTAAATCATATATGTAAGAAGAGATATACAAGTAATATAAAGTGTGTGTGTCTTAGATTGCTTAAAATATATTCCAATCAAATTATGAAAACATTTATGGCTTTAAATTATGTTTTAAATAAGCTATATTGCATTTTATATACAACTTTAATACTTGTCTCTAATGTGTCAATTGTTTTGGCCACTGTTTCAACTAGTAATATTATATGAACATAAAAATAATACAAACTGGATTCAAAACTTATGATTCTCATTCATTTCTGACTGCAGCCTTAGTAACTGAAGTTTTGATTAACAATTAGCTTCATGGATTCTTTTTAAGGAAAAGTTGGGTCTTTAGTTGAAACCAAGAATGATCTTATCATCATTTAATGACAGTGCATAATGAAAAGAATATCAGTATCATATCAAAGGAGATTTTTATGAACTTTCATTAGGAACCTATTACAATTCATTTGAAGAAACTGACATGCAGCATATCACTGCAATTTACCTTTGAGCAAAGGAGAATGAAATTCACCTTCCAAAACTTACTGAAGAAGTGAGGGAAAATTAAGTTAGAAACATACTAAGAGCAAGATAAGACAACTAAATCTGGGGTCCTTGGTCTGACAATGATATGAGGGAAATTATTTGTGAATAACAAAACGATGGAGTTTTGATCAACTGTGGTAACAAATGCATCCTCAGCAGCTATAATTAGAAGATTCTCAGGACATCATAATAACAGATAAATAGTATTTTTGAGATCTTTAATCCTATTTTTAAATAATAAAATCCTCATCATGGTATTTTTTCCATAAGACTATACTTTTACAGAAAGCATATATGTACAGCCCTGGGGTGTGTGTTTCAGTTGGTTGGGTGTCATCCTGTGTACCAGGAGGTTGCCCATTTAATTCCCTTTCAGGGCACATGGCCAGGTTGTGGGCTTGATCCCCAGTAGGGGGCATGCAGGAGACAGCCAATGGATATTGCACTCTCACATTGATGTTTCTCTCCCTTTCCCTCTCCCTTCCTCTCTCCCCCAAAATCAATAAGCTGTTCTTTTCTTTTTTTAAAAAAACAGCACATATTTACAAAAATAAATCTATGTTTAAAGTGCTCTAACTTTAAATACAGTATGCCACAAGAAAGAACTCATTGCTAGTTAGTCTAACTTAGCTTCATGGAAATGTACTTTTAGGGCAGAAAGACCAGGGTACTTAAACTTGAATTGACTTAACATGTACAAGCCAGGTATCTTTGAAAAAGTTGCTTAACCCACTTGCAACTCATTTTCTCAACTGAAACCTAGGGAATGTAAATTCTATGAGAATAAATAAAATGGTGGTTGTGAAATGCTATTTCTAGAACATAGCAGTCAACAACCCTGGCTCTCTCTGTGAGCCTCTCTCTCGCTCTCTCTCTCTCTCTCTCTCTCTCTCTCTCTCTCTCTCTCTCTCTCTCTCTCTCTCCTTCTCCCTCTCCCTCTCTCTCTCTCACACACACACAAATGCCCGCACATCAATATAATTAATAAAAAATTAAGCATTTTAATATATTTAGGATAATTATAATTCATACAAAAGACTGATAATAACTCACCTGAAATTAACTGATTGCTATTTATTTCCATCATCCCTTCAGGTAAGAAAAGCAAATAGTAGAAGTAAAACTTAGATGAAGATATCTTAGATAAAATAAATTGTTCTTCTTTCTCTACTGCATACTATTGATCATTGTATCTTTAAAATAGCTTAAATCATTTGTGTTAGCCAGAGATAATGGTATCTTCTCATAGGTAGTAATTATTAAAGAGACTCAAATAACTTTCTTTAGGCTACCTTGCTGACTCCTTAATTCTCCCTCTTGTTTTCTCACCACTTCATTTCACTTCTATGTGCAATACTAATAGCATAACTGTCATATCCCCAAATACTTGTATGCACTGAAATAAAAGTTAGTGAAGAAGTCTTACAGAAAAAAAAAATAATGCATTTGAAAAATAGTGTTGGAGAGAGTTCTAGATATACCTTGGGCCACCAGAAAGGTGAGCAAGTGAGTTCTGCAGAAAATTAAGCCTGAAATATCTCTGGAGGCAAAGATGACAAAACTGAAGATTTCCTGCTTTTGGGATATCAGGCAGGGTTCTTTGGAAAAGACAATAATGCTGCCCTAACTGGTTTGGCTCAGTTGATGGAGTGTCGGCCTGCAGGCTGAAGGGTCCCTGGTTCAATTCTGGTCAAGGGCATGTACATTGATTGCGGGCACATCCCCAGTTGGGGGCTGTCCAGGAAGCAACTGTCGATGTTTCTTTCTCATCGATGTTTCTGACTCTCTCTCTCTTCCTTCCTCTCTGTAAAAAATCAATAAAATATATTTTTAAAAGAAAGACAATAATGCTGGGGGGAAAAGAGAGAGAGAGAAGGCATCAGAAATAGAGGAAGACCCAATATGAGATTAATTGACTCCATAATAGAAGTCATAGGCAGGAGTTTACAGGGGCTGAACAGTTGTGAGGACAGGGCAGTGTGGACGTCACTCATCCATAGGGTCGTCAGGAGTCAGAGACCACTCAATGGCACATTAACATGCACCACGTAAGGTGGTTAGCATATAGTAGTGGAGATACAAGCATAGATACCTTGTCAATTTTTCATGACCTGAACATTTTGTTGAACCAAAGAGTGCTGCTTGTTTAACTTGTTACTATTAGCAGAGAGCTCTGAGACTCATGAAATTGATCCATAAGGACCTACAGGACCTGCTGTTTATGCTCAGTTTTAAATGAGGGGAAGCAGATTAGGCATGAACACTCCTTGTTTCCTTTGGAGAATAGTGGGGAATTCACATAATGATAGTTACCACGTGGACTAGAATTTCTAATCCAAAAAGTAAAATAAAATCAGTGGCATTTTTATATTTTAAAAATTGAATGTTTTATCTTTATGCAGACCACACAAACACACACACACTGCAAAATACACCCAAGGCTTGGTGAGTTAATAAAAAGCATACTCTTTTTTTCCAGTGAGGTGGGATTTATTGGCTATTTCTATTACAAATACAATAAGAAAGGGAGGCATGGGATTGCAGTTAATCAGAAGATTAGACCTTATGGGCATATTTAATATAGAAAGGTATGATGGGATGTTATTTTATATTTGTGTTGGGCCTTTTAAATAATGGCATGGCCTGGGTTCTGTTTTTATTTTTCTTCTCCTATTTAAAGTGGGTGATCCATAAAGCTTCTTTATGTAACTTCTCTCATAACCTTTATAACCGTTTTCGATGAGTCATTAGAAAGAGAAGGAATAAAATCCATAGTTAATGAAGACCACTTAGAAAAGGCAAACCGTCCTGCTTCCACAGGGTTCAATGTCCTTTATATATGGGAATTGAATCTGGGATGTTTTCCAATTCCTATATATAAATATATAAAACTTCCTTGTTCAATTTTTATTAATAAAAAAGCTTTTATCTTATAGTGTGTGTTTTTTGCACTGGTATGAGAACTCTTCATATAACAATGATTAATTTTTGTGCATTTAATATGATTTTACATTTATTTTAAAGATATTTGAAAGGTAATGTTACATAATAATAATCTATAATGTGCATGGTATGAACCCCAGATATATGTTTAACAGCATAGAACCCTGGTTTGAGATATGTTGAATTTACAGCTCAATTGTGACAGCCATAATCCTTTTATGATAAAGCTATATAGGTATTCACTCCTACTGGGATATATGAAGCTATCTTAAATCTGCTGCACTAATATGGGTAATGTTGATAAAAGCCCTGTTTAAATTAAAAAAATATATATATATAGGATAAATTTTTAGTATTGAAAACAATTTCTCAAATGTGATATATGAAAAGTCTGTTGTCTTACGGCTCATTTATATAAAAGGGAATAGTATGTTAGGGATTTAAACTGAGTTTAACAACCTTTTTGGAAGATAATTCAAGTGAAACCATTATACTTCTTTTTAGAATAACTGGCAGCTAATTTTTTTAAATAAAAAGAATAAATAATTACACATTTGTTCTAAATTATATTTTAAAATATGAATTTATATTTTAAAAAGGTATATCTCTGACCTATTGAATCAAGAATTTGTCTAGAGTTTTAATGAATAATTCATGCCTCAAATCTAATAAGTATGAATCAATATATACATATTCTTAGATATGAGTGTTTTTGTTAATTTCTTAATTAAAAAAATAATAATAAATACCATTTTCAAATCAATTATTTTGATTTTTGGTCATTCAATTATGTTATATTTATATAATAAATTAGCCTCTCCATATCATACACACATATATACAAATAAGCACATACACGAATGAATTCAAAGTGAGTAAACATATAGTGGAAGTTTTCATTACTGATATCCAATTAATAGATTAGAAGTTCTCCAATCAGTGGGGAAAAGATGATGATAGATGGTCACAGCATACTGAACATTCATTTAATTTTTATATTCCTTTCAAATTATTTGTTTTTTTCTTCGAATAGTTCAAGCCAGTTATAACATAGTAAATATATATGGTTGAATTGGACATTATATAAGTACTTGAACATAAGTGCAAAGGTAGAGTTCAATTTTTTATGGAAATAGTCATATTGTTAGTACTCCATAATGATGAATAGCTCCCATAAAAAAGTTGAGATAGCCCTAACCGGTTTGGCTCAGTGGATAGAGCGTCAGCCTGCGGACTGAAGGGTCCTAGGTTCAATTCCAGTCAAGGGCATGTAATTTAGGAGGCAGCTGATCGATGTTTCTCTCTCATTGATGTTTCTGACTCTCTATATCTCTGCTTTCCTCTCTGTAAAAAATCAATAAAATATATATTTTTAAAATATTGAGATAGTTATTGCAGGGAAGACTACTATAAAACTGCATTTTCAATGAGGGCAGTATCATTGTACTCCTAAAGAGACCATTATTTATGCTTGGGACAATGTGAAAAAAAGTTACAATAATACAGAAATCCTACCCACACCTACCTGCTGACTAGGGTATTTCGACTACGTGTATCAGTCTAAACTTTGGCTTGAACCTGAAATCAATCAAGTATTGTTCCCCTTTACTCCCTTTCAGTATTTAAACTCATCTGTGTACTTTGTCATAATAATCATAGACCTCTTTCCTCATGACAATGATCATACAAGTAACCTACATACAATAAACATTATCTAGTGAAAATGTAATGATTTACTGTCAAAGATATTCTAAAGCTAAAGAATTTAATATACCCTTCTTAAGTATATCCAAAATGTTTATAACCACCCATTTTAAATAATAAAAATAACTATCATGTTAATATTTATTTGATACCAGATAATATTATATGCACTAACACATCATATCCAAGCCACAAGTCTAAGAAGCAGGCACAATTTATATCGTCCTTTTAAGAAGGGGAGACTGAAACCCAGAGATACTAAATAATATGCCTCAGCTCCACTGCTAGTCCATATTAAACTAAATTTGTACCTGAGCACTTGGACTCCAATATATTTGCTCATATATTGTACTACAAGTGCTGTGAGTTCTATTACATCCCATTTGATACTCTTGGTCAGTCAATGGACGAAAACAGATTGGTCTGGGGTAATGGCAATGCGCTTACTTACGCTTAATGAAGTTAAGATTCCATTTGCAGCTGTGGTCTCCTTAATGGTGAAATCAATACATCCCTGGCTCCTGTAAGCAGCTATTGACATACTGAATCTATTTTATCCATTCTATTAAATAGAAAACACATAAGTAGTATCCTTTAACCTACTACACCATTGCCATCCTGCAAAGGGGAAAGACACTCATTTTACCAAGGACTGGAGAGAAAATTTATTATTCTATCATAACTCTATTGTCGGCAATCTCTCTGGAGGGAAAGTATAATTCTCCTTTACTATGGGTCCTGGACAATGTGTGTGTGTGTGTGCGTGCATGTGTGTTTATGTGCACATAAGCACATGTGTGTGTTCATGTGCATGTATAAGAGTAGATCCACAGAATATATAAAATAAAAGAGATCTCTGCTTTCTTTAATACCTAGTGATTCATTTGCATTATTATAACTTGCTTGATATGTATCAGAATGATAAATTTAATGGTGGATATTCAAATGCCAGTGTTTAAAACTCTAATGACTCCTAGACTTCAATGTGTGATGAGAAAGATTTTAATTTCAACCCCAGACTGAACATTTTCTCTGTGGGAAGCCATTGTCAATGTGGTGCTTGAGGAGACCAAGCTGAACAAACAATGAGTCAGAGAAATAAAACCCCATCTTCACAACGAACAGAGCACAGAGTGTCCAAAAGCCAAGACAGTATTTTAGGAGGAGAAAATGTTATAATAATGGAAAAGACTGAGTTTGATGGCGCTAAGCACTATGTAGCAATGTAATGGGGAAAACTGTGGGAGTGTTTCCAAGGGTTACACTAAGGTGACAGCCTAAAACACATAAAGTGGGTTTAAAAATGTACTGTTGAAAGACTTGTGTTTCTGAAGAAAGAGTCCAGGAAGCCAGGCTTTTCTGGGAAACATATGGATCACAGTGAAAGCAGTCAAAGTGTTTTCTGACCTTTTTTTATTTACAGACAAAAAATTGGCTGCTGCCCAAATGCCAGCAGGTACACAGACACAAAATTCTGACCTAAGTTTTAAAAAATCTGT
>NW_006289813.1:14513232-14520600 GCF_000327345.1 Myotis davidii | reverse complement strand
GCCTGCTTGTACATCTGCTGGTTAGGAACTGAAGTTATGTCACAACTCTACAACAGCAAGGCCACTTTACAGCAAGGCTCGTTTTAGTCACATGACATTTTAGAAAGAGTTTCCATTTCTTACTGGGAGGATTTGCTTATGTCTAGTGGAGATGGTGATATATTCTTCAATGTGATTAACATCAAGTGTTCCCCACGCTGATCTACAGATTCTATATAATTTTTAAAATATTTTAAATATGTTTTTTATGGATTTCAGAGAGGAAGGAAGAGGGAGATAGAGACATCCATGATGATATTGATTTCAGAGAGGAAGGAAGAGGGAGAGAGAAATAGAAACATCCATGATGAGAGAGAATCATGGATCAGCTGCCTCCTGCAAGTCCCCCACAGGGGATTGAGCCCACAACCCAGGCATGTGTCCTTGACCAGAATCGAACCTGGGACCTTCAGTTCGCAGGCTGATGCTCTATCCACTGAGCCAAACCAGCTAGGGATACAATTCTTATCAAAGTGCTAGTGTCTTGCTTGCAGAAATCAGCAAGCTTATCTTAAAATTTATGTGGAAATAGAAAGAAGCAATAATAGCTAACACACTCTTTAAAAAGAAGAACAAATTTGTTAAACTCACACTTTTCCAATTAAAAACTTTCCATAAAGCTGAAATAATCAAGAGAGTGTAGTACTGGCATAGGGATAGTCATATATCAATTGAATAGAATTAAGAGCCCAGAAATAAACATTATGATCAATTGACTTTCAACAAAAGTCCAATTTGATTCAATTAGGAAAGTGGTCTTTTCAACAAAAGTTTGAGACAATTAGATAGTCATATGTTTTTAAAAACTTAATATGGACCATTACCACTATATGCATGTATATACTTATGTTCTGGCATACATGTACATAACACCATGCCATATCTATTCTTTCTATAATGCTTACTGCATGCTTATTAGTTGCTGTATACTGAAACAAGCATTAAGAATTTTGTCTTGAGATACTTAGACTAGAGGAAGGTAACACTTTTTCATTTTTAAATGCTCATATATTTACAATGTAATAGCTTATGGTGAATGTTATGAGAAAAATGGAGATTTATGAACCATCAAACCCCAGAGGGAAGGTAGGGGAGGGTGGAGGTAAGGGGGAGACATCAACCAAAGGACTTGTATGCCTGCATATAAGCCTGATCAATAGACACAAACACCAGGTGGGTGAGGGCTTGAGTACGAGGTGGGGTGCAAAGGGGGATAAGGACACATGTGTAATACCTTAATCAATAAAGAAAAAATATATATATTTAATAGATTATTTTAAATTTCAAAAATTTACCTGCACATACTTTTGAGAGAAGCCCAAAAAGCCTAATGAATATGCCACAATATTATTGGAGGTTATCTCCCAGCAGTCAGCGAAGGGTCAGTCCATAGACCTTCAGAATGTGCAGAGTTAGAACAACCCACTCCTGCAAAACACAGTGGTAATTCAATGATTACTATACACTAACTTTAGCTCTCATACTGATGTTTCTTTGAGTACAGAATTTGAAAATTTTAAAGGTTTTTGAGACTAAGATGAACAAATGAAAAAGGCCAAACACCTCTGAGAAACTATGAGGTGCTTTTTCCTTTATAAAAATGATAATTTTAGTCAAATTAGCTAATATTGAGGTAGGAGATATTAAAAATTCTAATTATTTTTTTGCTAATTGCCCCCTCTTAATTTGGTAATAGGACCTATAGGCTATTTGCTCTTCCCAGATGTTTGAGAATACAGAGGAGCTGGAAGTTCTAAGTGAATGTTTCTGAAGTTTAACTAGACTCTGAATAGATGACTGCTGTATAATAATTTTAATTAAACACATTCTTAAACTATTCTTCCTTTCTGGTAAAAAATGAAATACATATAGAATATATATAATTGTCCCTGACTTTTTCAAACTACAAAGTAAAAGCTTCAAGAATATGTAACAAGTTTTCACATTATTTCATTTTATAGTATCTTTTGGTATTGAATATCCTTTAAAGTTGTAATTCAGACCAATTGTTTAGATTGAGTTTGGGTTTGTAGCTTCTTGAGAAAGTTCATCATATTCATTTCATATGAACTAAACGTAAGCTACATTATATTGAAATGTCTACTTTCCTTAATTGAATCACTGAAGTGATATAATTGGCACATAATCCTAAAGGTGGCATAGTTTCTTAGAATCTGTGCAAACAAAGACTTCCTGGAATTAGAACCAGATATATTGATTGTACTTCTGCTCAAGGGAAGTGCTGATCAAGCAGCAGTGATTCATACAACTGTCTGGTGGCACACGCTAAGCCTAGAAGAGAGCAAGTTAGCCATCATCTATAATATCAGAGCAATTGACATTCTTTATTACTCTATCTAAAGGCATGCTATCATTTCCTTCTATTCTTACACCCTGCACCTTCTAATGCAAACATTATGCATGCCATTTCAATCACGAATAACATTAATCTTTGTTTCATATTCATGAATATGATTGTCATTTATACTCATAGATGACAGCTTTGAGAGTTTTACTTCAAAATGATGTGCATGAAGAAGTCAGTGCTTTCTATATATTTTTTTTCTGCAGTAATTATCTCAAGGATTTAATCTGTGTTGAAATTTATTTTGTCATGCTGGGGAAGCATATCTATAATTGCCCAGCAGTCATTGTCAATAAAATTTGTATGCGATATTTTTGTATTTGCTAAGTTTTTATTAACACTCAGACACTTTAATTGTTCACTGAACTGTTTCTACATACAGTGTATTAGTTTACAGGTGTGTGAACACCTACTGAAAACTATAGAGACTGTATGTAGATCCATTCACTAAGACTTTGTTTTTCAGTTATTCTATTTCCCAGGTAGGTCACTTACATAATCTTTTAAGATCCTCATTTGAAATGGAGCGATTATCCTTCAGGACACTCTTTATACAAACCCAGCTCATTAACTCTCAATAGGAAAAATTAAGATAGCCATAAAATCTTAAAAAGATATTTAATGTCCCCTTTAACTTCCACCCGTTTTTCAATAGCATTGAGCATTTTTCCAATGGGATTTATCCATGTTCATCATGCTAGTTGTGACTGGGTTAATACCGGGTAGCTATAAATGTGACCAGGGTTTTATTATTGTTAATTTTATGAAGGTAGTATATGTGAGTATGTGTGTTGTGTCTTATGTGCTGTGGAGTTGGCCCCTACTCCTGGGGACCCTTTGAATGAATGATATCCACAATGTGCTGTCCTCAATAGCCTCGCTCAGCTCCTGTAGATTCACGTGTCTGGGTTTTTTTATGAAGTCAATCCATCTCCTATTTGGTCTTCCTCTTTTCCACTGTCTTCTCTTCTTTTCCAGCAGTATTGTCTTTTCCAAAGAACCCTGCCTTCTCAGGATGTGTCTGAAGTAAGACAGCTTCAGTTTTGTCATTTTGTCCTCCAGGAATGTTTCAGGCTGAACTTGCTCTTGGACTCACTTATTCATCTTTATGGTGCTCTCTGGTATCCATAGACTCTCCCCCAGTACCATATGGCAAATGAATCATTTATTTTCTATCAGCCTTTTTTACTGTCCAACTTTTTCATTTGCACATAGTAATTGGAATGCAAGAGTATGGGTGATCTTATCTTTGGTCTCTAATGACACATATATTCACTGTGTTAAAATGGAGCAGCACAATAGGGATTATAGAGAGAAGGAATAGTGTCCTCACACTTCTCCCTTATGCCTACCACTTCCATAATCAACTTCTTTCAATTATTTCTTCTTATTTTGTTTAGTCCTTTGGTGGTGGTTATGGTTATTACTATAGTTCTAGATAATACTTTTGTACCTTTGTTGTTTAATTTCTTAACCTTGCAACCACATGAAGATTTAGCTCAGCTCGTGCCATATATTTTCTCCTTGCTCTATTGTCTTCTTTTTAGTCAGTATTAAATGTTAACTTTGTATATTTAAATATTTTATTTAAAATCCATTTTTGGATCCATTAATTTTGATATCATCTCTTGATTTTCCATTGTTACAGTGGTTATACAGGTCACCAAATAGTGCTTCACTCCCTTTGCATACATTCTCCTCCACTTTCCACAGTGGTCACCTCTGTCTTTCCATTTCCATTTACAAAACCCTGGTTCTACTTTGTGACTCCACAGGTCTTTTTTTTTTTTCCCCGTACATTGACTTATGGTTTAAAAATCCAGTGATTGTTGTGCTCAGTTTAACATCTTGAACTGGAAGAGTGATAATTATTTAAGCTTCATTTTCACTTCTCATTTCAGCCATACCTATCAAACAAACTATAAATCACTTTTTAAAATTTTTATTTATTTATTTATGTATTTAATCTTTATTATTGAAAGTATAACATATGTCCCCCCTTTTTTCCCCATTGACCTCTTCTAGCCTGCCCCCACCCAGAGCCCCAGGCCTTTGAAACACTATTATTTCTGTCCATGGGTTATTCATATATGTATGCAAGTTCTTTGGTTAGTCTCTTTCCACCCACCCGCCCCCACCTTCCCTCTGTAATAAGTAAATTAACAATTGTTTTGGTTACTGAGGCCATATAAATTTATTGGATATGTCTTAGATGGAATGATATATTTGTCATTTTATATCTGGTTTATTTACTCAATAGTCTATTATATTTTTCATCAATGAAACTAGGTCAAATTTTCCAGGTGCAACTGAGCTCTGGTACTTTCATATGCATAAATTCCTGTTTTTTGGCTCTACACACACATCCAGAGTAATTTCATATGTGTGAACCCATGAAGGTAATAATTGAAATCCCCTAGAATTCTAATCTGTTTGTGGCATAACACAATGCACACTCAAGTCCATGTGACATAAATAGTGGTTTACTATATTTCATTATAAATAATATGCTAGAAAAAGAATGTGAATTTAATTGTAACTAAAGAATCTGCAGCTAATTATTAATTGGGTGATAAAGGGAAGAAGCAAGCTATTTATGAGAGAGCTTATTGAAAAATTTTATTTTTATTTTTTGTTAATCCTCTCCCAAGATATTTTCTCATTGATTTTTAGAGAGACTGGAGGGGGAGAGAAACATTGATGTTAGAGAGACACATCAATTGGTTGCTCCCACGCAGGCATCAAGCCTGCAACTGAGGTGGTACTTGCCCATAACCAAAATTGAACCTGGGACTCTTCAGTCCATGGGATGACGTTCTATCCACTAAGCCAACCTGGCTAGGGCTGAACATTTTATTTTTAACCATCCATTACCTAAAAGGTAATATAAAGTAGGCTCTTTCTGCAGACTGTGGGATATTTATTCATTCCCTAGGGCTTGTCCTGTTTTGAGATTTAAAGAGTTAGTTAGGTAGTTTTACCAGGGGGCAAATTGAATAAATGGCAGTGTTCCCAGCTGAGCAAGTTGCTAAATTGGTAGTAGACCTTCATAGTTGTATTCATATTATGCATTTTAATAAACCCATACATTCAGTTTTAGAAAAAAATAATTATTGAAATAAATCCAAATCAATACACTTTGAAACATTCATCATTACATTTCCAGTAACCACTTCTTTCTGTAGTTAAGGGTCCATCAGATTATCTTATCTTTGGGTGACAGTTTCTTGAAAATTGCAATAAACATGACAATCAATGCCTTGACCTTCAAAGATACTAGATGCAAATCTAATGGAATGAATTAATGTTATGTTAAGAGGCTTATGTGTTGCCCTTCTCTGATTACACGTCTGTAAAGACAAAATAATCTACAGTAAACACCATTATTCAAAGACTAAAATCTCATTCACTAAAAAATAGACATAATTTGAAAGATCCAAATAATTAAACGTTTTTAACTACTTTGATTTTCCAAAATTGTTAAGGACCGGGGGGAGTGATTCATTAAAGAAATTTCATGACTTAATAGCAAAGTTTCTAGATGATATGTTGAAAAAAAAATCCAGTCACTTTAAAATTGAGACAGGCAATTTTTGTAGTTTGTATGTCTAAGCTATTATATATGTAAATATTATTAAAATAAATTTTGTTTTAGAAATATATTCTTGAAGATGCATGTAAACTATCTTAAGTAGAATATGAAATAATTAGGTGATATAAGATTAAAATTGATATAAAATAAACACAAAAACTACCTGTTCTCACTTTCTAGTGAGTATCACATGTTAAAGTAAACCCTCCTTTAAATTATGGATTATTTTCCTGAATAAACAATATACTTAACTTAAATCACCTATGTGTAACACTTCATTTATTACTGGAAAAATAAATCTGCATAATTATGCTTTTAAAAATTTGCAAAACATAAATATTTGAGCAAAGCCTATGATCTCTATTTATATTTGAATAGCCCAAGATTATATAAAGACTTTTTAAAACTCATACCATTTATTTATGTTAGCAAATGTTTTACATTCAGCACACTTAAATCATTCTACTTAGTGACTTCTATTATAATGAGATATTACCAATGAGTGGCTCAGGACTTGGCTTAAAATTCCTCTCTGTGTTTTAGCTGATGCATTTTTTTATTATTATTCAGAGAATTCAATTTAGTTAGATCTACGATTTCTTGCTCTGACAAACTGTTTCAGTTCAGTTCGCTTTCCCTGTAATTACCTTAATGGTTTAGCTGCTGGATGTTTTCCCTGGAAACCTGAGATGCTAGTTAAATTTCTCCTGCAAAGCTTCTCACTGTAAAAGCTTGTTAACCCACTGCCAAGCTTCATTGAAAACTTTGAGTAGGACAATAATAAACTAAAAAATAAAATGTGCTTCCTTGTAAATATCTGTAATTGCTAAATGTATGTAACATTCAGTAACAAACATTGGTTTATGAGGAGGAAAAAAATAAGTATTAGACATTAGTTATGACTAGAAGAAGCTCAGAACAGAATGACAATCTCCTCCCTGGCTGGCGTGGCTCAGTGGTTGAATATTGACCTATGAACCAGGAGGTCATGGTGCGATTCCCAGTCAGGGCACGTGCCTAGGTTGTGGGCTCGATCCCCAGGTGGGGCAGGAGGCAGCCCATCAGTGATTCTCTCTCATCATTGTTGTTTCTATCTCTCTCCCCCTCTCCCTTCTTCCCTAACTGCTATCTAGTCCATCTACCCTGTCTTTAAAATTATTATTAAACTCTTTCAGATTAATAACCTCAGGCAAATAGCATACACAAGAGAATGCCTAAAAGTGATACCTGCATTATGAGGAAAATTAGGGCAGGACAAAAGTCATCACTGGTGGTCATGGCAGATAGGTTTGTGAGTGAAGGCCTCTTTGTGAAGCGACATATAATAGAGATAAGAATGAAGTGAAGATGGAGCTATATAAACATTGACTGT
>NW_006289813.1:14484515-14513207 GCF_000327345.1 Myotis davidii | reverse complement strand
GCAGGAGGGAAATGCAAATTCAAAGAGGTTTGCTGCCCTTTCCCTCAAAGAACAGAGATGTAATTAATGTCTTTTACATACATTAGTGTCTATATTTACCAGGTGACCATTTTTCTGAATTATTAGTTCTCACTTATATGTTCCATCAGAACTCTCCTAGACCTAGCAAATTCTTTATGATACAAAAGATTACTTATTATTATTGCTCACTCTGCTCCACCAAAACCTTCATTCCTGAAATCTTGATCCAGATTAATGGCATTACTATGCACCTATATGTACCTACCAAGAAAATAGTTATTGACTCATATTCTTTTTTATATTCTGTGGCCAAATTTATTTTCCTCTGACAGTTGAACCCGTCTGCCAGTCTGTAAGTATATGAAGATGTCCACCATGCTAACTAACCATAGCTAAGCATGGCTAATTCAAAAGGCTGCTCCTTCAACCTCATCAAATACTACATTGGTTTGCATATATATATTCCTATACCAGCACTGTAGTCTAGCCCGGGCCTCACGCGGCATTGCATCTTTTGAGCTAAGACATGCCTTTTATTGACATACTTATTCTTTGTGAGCTACCATAAACTGCTGGGCCCAGAGTCATTGTGAAGACCCATGGGTGCATTGTGTCAGAATTGTTTACCCTGATGCTTGATTACCCAGACAGAACACTGATGTTTGAGCCTGATTTTCTTCACCTTCTTACTCAGGCACACATCTCCATGCCCTAACACTAGCAATAAGACTTTTATTCCTGTTTTGCTTCTCCCTTGCTTTAATTTACCTTCACATTATCATTGACACCACACAGATTAGATGAAAACATGAGTATTGATTGAATAAAATTTACCACTAGTTGGATGAATGAATTTGTAAGATAATGGTAATCCTACTTATGTGTATCATATGCACGAGCAAAACTATACCATTGTTGTTTCTAAAACAGCTCCTCTCCCATACGTAAATATTGTTCTTAATTGTATTTATGCTTTTCCTTCTGCCTTGAGTAACTTTCTCTCCTTACCATACTGTACTTCTCCCAAAATCCTACCCATTCTTTTTTTTAAAATATATTTTATTGGTTTTTTTTTTACAGAGAGAAAGGGAAAGTACAGAGAGGAAGGTGAGAGATAGTTAGAAACATCAATGAGAGAGAAACATCAATCAGCTGCCTCCTGCATACCCCCCACTGGGGATGTGCCCACAACCAAGGTACATGCCCTTGACCGGAATCAAACCCGGGACCCTTCAGTCTGCAGGCCGATGTTCTATCCACCGAGCCAAACCGGCTAGGGCTCCTACCCATTCTTGCTGATATATATCAATTAGTATATACTCTCGTTTCTTAATAAAATATGATCTTCCCTTTAACATTCAATAAGACTGTGCATCTCACTTATTCTAATTATATTCTAGTTTTAAAATATTGACTATCATTTTCTCTAAGAGTTTAATTTCCAATGACATCTCTTCCTAGTAGCTCCATAGTATAGCACATTCTATATCTTAAAAGCAGCACTTATTACTGTAATCCTTTCATCTTGTTCCACAAATAACTGCTCCTTTTGTTATATTTTATCTAGGTTAATGACAGTGTTATAGAACATCCTGGCTTTAGCAAGAAACCACTGTTGATACTCTTCTTGATATCTTCATTCCTACAGATATTTATCTTACCTATGTAGATTCCTACCTCTCTCCCAACATAGCAAGCTCACCATTGAACTATAAGATCTGTCAAAAGGGGTTATATTTGTTCTCTATATATCCAATGCCCATTGAGGCATAAATTAATATGTGATTTATAAAAATAGGTCCTAGTATCATTTCTTTTTAAAATTTCTACATAGTAACTTTGGCCTCTTTGCTGTATTTAAAACACATTTTTTTTTAATGCTTTAGCAATTTTAGTTCCCTCCACATACAGTGTGTGTATGTATTCTCAGAAGATAAGTTCTATAATTCTTCAGATTTTGTCTTTTTAAAAATTGTAATTTAATGTTTAAAAGCATACCCAACATAGTGTTGGAGTCCAGTTACTTGGCAGAATGAATAAATAAATTATCTTTGAACTCACCGGTTGATTAGGAATTTTCTATACCTACCTGTTCCTGCGCTCTTAACTTTCCATGTCTGAATCTTCTTAGGTTTTATCATAAATATTAGAAAGGACTCCTAATTGGTCTTTCTATGACCCAAATTCTGATCTCCCTTCTAGTCATCTTCAAAGAGGCTGGAAGTTTGATCATTATAAATGTTACAGTCAAATAATGACAAGCCTCTATTTTAACATTTAAAAACATTTCCAATACTGATTGGATCATCCAGGCATTTCCTTTTGCGGGTAAATTGTCCTTAAAAACATGTTCTGAGTCTAATTCTGCAGCTATAGTAATCACAGGCACTTTCTACAACACAGAATCACTGGACATCTTGATAATGCCTTAAGAAAGCACTTCTTTTTTTTGCAATTTGTTTATGGCTAGGGTCTTTCTCACCAGTTGCATTTTATTTAAAAAATAATATTTTTTTCTCTCCAGTTTTATTAAAGTGTAATTAGTATACAAAAAATGCACACAACATGTCATTAATTAATAAGTAATGTATATAGTTTGGTGACTTTAGATATATGTATACACTTGTGTTACCATTAACATCATATATTTCAATATATAAGCAAATCCTGGGATCATAAAAAGATACCAAAGGCCTTAATATTAAAGATGAGAAATATTTTTCAAGCAGAAATTAAGAAAATTTATATACTAACAGAAAAAAATCTGAAATAAGATGAGTTTGAAGTAAAATGTTTTAATTCTCTTTTTCTTTCCAGTGTGTTTGCCTGTTTTTCAGTAACCGTAATTGTTTCATGATACCAAACATGGCCCAAGAATTAATTTTATTTAGACATGAAGTCATAGATTGTTGTGTGCATCTTTATATTTATTGGATACATAGAAGATTTGGGGATTCCAGGAAAATCCTTACCCAGACATTTAAGTTATAGAAAATAATTCTCTATATTTAAGAAAAATATGTAGTCTATCTTAAAGCAAGCAGAAAAATAATTCTTTATTGAAAAATAATGTTTGATTTACATTGAAGTTTCAATTATCATTTTACATCCAAACTGTGTATACTTTGTATTATTTTATCAAAAGTTCTGTAAAAAAGTAAACATATATAAAAAGGAAAATAATGTTAGTCCTGCAAGAAACATTGGTTTAGTGGCCTTAACCTGCCACCTTGTGGTATGCTAGCTCCATTGCACATTTTCACACATCTGCAAGGCATTGTATTTTCTCAGATATGTAGGAGTGTTGGGGCTGGCTTCACTTTTGTAATTTTGTCTGTAGTTTTCAAACAGAACATTTTGGAGGTAAATTTTCAAACTTATTGTTACATAGACATATTTATATTGACAATAGTGTGTGTTAACATACCACTGCCAGTTCAGTTCATCTTTGATTATGAGCATTTAGAGTTAAATAGAAAAATGAATAAAAGCTAATGTTTTAGATGGGAAAATCATCCTAAAATCATACAGGGAATAAATCAATAGTCCACTTCAAATGGCCAGGTGTTAATACACATTTTGAATATTTTCTTTGATGAACCAATTTTATCACTAGGATATATTAATTTTTCATTCTATAACCCCATGTTAAAAAAAGATTAAAAAAAAACAGTTTTACACTCTCTGTAGAAATAAATGTATTTTGGCTTCAAATCATGACCTCCATAATACAAAATATATAATTGTAAAATAAGGCAATATTTCATTGGGATCACCAAGTTGAACCTTTAAGTAATTGTTATATAGAACTAAACTTAATCATCTAATTGACCCTATGCTGTGAATTTATTATAATCATTATCGAATAATAAAATTACAACCTGAACACAAAAGTAGCTCTTCTATAATTTTGAAGCAATGCCGAGAATACTTACCAGTGATATAAACCTATGAGCAAATAAAAGTCCACATACCATTTCTGGGAAGAAAAATTGACTGGATATGTTTAACATGGCGGCTTTGGAGAGTGATACCAGCAAAATAGTGGAGTAGGGAGTTTTAAACTCCAGTCTATCCACAGAAACATAAAAAATAGAAAAAGGAACTATCTGAACATTTGTCAGAATTCTTGAAAACGATCAAAATCTTATAGCAACAAAGTGAATGCTAAATCAATAAAAGGCAACTTAAAAGATGTTCTTGTAATACAAGAAAATTTCAGCCCAAACACTGGTTGAACAAAAGCTAAACCTTCAACAATCCAGAACAGCAAACCAGTTGGTTTGAATGTTGACCTCAATATGCCAAGGTTGAGGGTTCAGTTCCCAGTCAGGGCACATACAAAAAACAACCAATGAATGCATACATAAGTGGAACAACAAATTCTCTCTGTCACTCTCAAATTTTAAACAAGAACAGTAAACACTAGAGAAAGAGAGAATTCATTTGCCAGAGTTACCACATCTATAATAATAAAAGCATAATATACTAATTAGACCTTAGACCGGTCAGCCAAATGACCTTCCAGACGACCTTCCAGACAAAGCCTGGACTGCAAGGGCTGAGCCCCTTGCACAAATTTTGTGCATCGGGCCTCTAGTAATAATTATAACAAATGAGCTGGTGTGCTTGAAACCCCAGCCAGTGATGGACTCATAGAAGTTGCCTCTTTTCCTTAAGGGAGATTCTAACTGGAGGGTGGGAGGTTGTTCTAGAAATGCCACCAGAATCGAACATAGGTCATCATGTCCAGACCTGGGCAGTGCAGGGGCAAGGCACAGACCACTGGGTGACGTGGCCTGGCAGAGCCTGAAATTACAGACAGACCGGAAATGCAGGAGCCGTGCCGTGGCAGGAGGGAAGGGCTAATGGGCAAGTTCATTGGAGACTTCGCACTCTTTCTTATCACGAAGTTACCAAGCCCATGCCCTCTGGAACTGAAGGGAACTCCACTGCTGTGAGCCCCAGAGAGCTTCTGCGATTAATCTGCTTAGACTGGACATTATGGCAAGTGTGGTCCCCCCGACCATCTGGGCAGCCCAGTGAGTGGATGTCCACTTTCTATTTCTACCAGAATGAATGATCACACGTCAGTGGTCTGTCCTGAGCTAGAGGCTGAGGAAAAACAAACAACAGACATAAGTATATGTATGTATGTGTATATACATATATAGATATTTCAATTTAGAAACTTAGATCAGCTTTCTGGGTGAACTATTTTAAGGAGAGGAAAACTGAAATGTGTAGTGTTTCATTCACACTGAGGATGGAGCAGAAATGAGGATGGAGCAGAAAGTAACAAATGAGGATTTGCTTTAAAATCCCTGGAAATGAGCATGGTAACCAGAGAGCTGTTCCTAATTCTTTATCGTCCTTCTCTGCTGCTTAGCCTTTCCCTTTCCTGGGCTGTTATCTCTTTAAAGGGGACAATGACTCCTCCTTGGTTTTGTGTATCAGCACTTACCTCAGTGCTGGTGTGTGCTGGGCTCCCAAGAAACACAGTTTACAAAAGGCCTGTTTTATGGTGCAGAGAACAAGCACGGATGCTGTTGCTTTTAAAAAAATTTTTTTAATTGAAGTTACTGTCACAGAAGTGCCCCCCTAGCAATGCCCAGCTGCAAATACATTTTGCTAAAGTGAAACATTTTTTCTAATCTCTCAGAGACTGTAAATATCTGCTCCTTAACTTGGGGGTCCAGAATAGCTCACACGCATCTAAAAGCTGTTCTGACCTTGGCGTCAGGAGGCTCAGGAGATAGAAGTAGAGGATTATACAATGTTTTGGCCTGGGTGCAAATTATGTCCCTCTTCATTCTGAATAGTGGCTGACTGGCATTCATCTCCACAGGAGCACTTAGATCTGGGGCTCGCCGAGGGGGTCTGTCTGTTGAACCATCCCTGGAAATCTTAAGGCATAATTAGGCAATGCAATTGGCGCAAAACCAAGGATTTGGAACGTATTTTAAAATGGTGCTGTCAGGACAGGGACTCTGGTTGTTGCCATCTGAGACCTTGGAGCAGACTGGGAGCCGGAGGTGACTTTCATAATGTCTTAGGAGGACTCATGGCTTTGGGAAATGTTCTTATCTCCCTTCTCCATAACTATGCGTAAAAGATGCATTGATTTTCATCTTTTCTAAAAAATACCAGAAGACTCTTCCTATGTGCACTATTCTAAGCACTTCCTTTACTGGGTGAGCAAACCTTGGTGATTCTGTCCTTTTCCAGGAGGAAGTTAAAGAGATGTAAATTATCCATTGGCCCCAGTTTAACATAGTCTTAACATAATAATCAAACATGTACAGATACAGCTGTCTCACCCCTCTCCCTCACAACAGATGTTTGTGTGTGTGTGTGTGTGTGAAGGGATGTGACAGTGTGTGAATGTATAAATGAGTGTATGTGACTGTGTATGTGATTGTGTGAATTTATGTGTGTGTAAGCATGTGTAAAGATATATCTGTGCATGCGTATATGTATGTGTGTGACTGTGTGTGTGTGAGACTGTGAGTGTTAATGTCTATGGATGTGTGTGTGTGTGTGTGTGTGTGTGTGTACGCGCACATGTCACTGGAAAGGAATTCTTTTATTGTAACCTCAAGGCCTTAAATGTAGACCTGTGATCTCCTCTTCAGAGGAACTTACACAAAATCACAGCGAGACACTGACAGCTTGAATAATGATACCATCCACTTGTACCGTAGTGGACACATCACCAACACAGCCCTATGAGTCAGTACCTTTGAAACTAGATCTACAATTTCCTTTTGATAGTACAATTATCATATGTTATCAATTATTTGGGGTTAAAATGTTTATTAATGTAAACATTGCAAATAGGCCGCCAGTTTCAGCCCCGTTTGGCACTTCTCAGCTGGCTGCTTCACGGGGGCTCCATGGCGCTGCTGGTGGGTGGGGCCCATGGCCATGCAGGGGTCCATCCCTCAGCTGCTGGTGACTATGCATCAGGCTGTCTGCTCAGCTGTCCTCCAACCTGTGGGAAGGCAGCGGCTGGCCTGGGCGACCTCTGCACCTGCACACACAGTGTCTGTTAATCCTCTGTTATTTGAGTCACCATCACCGTCACTTCTTCTTCATCACTGTCAGCACAGAATTACTTGTAAAGGCCTAGCAAATGAAATTTCCTAATTAACTTTTTTCTTATTATTCTTAAATGAGCATTGTTAATATCTAAGTTTTTGTCTTGAGTAATATTTTGCTGGGACAAATAGTGCAACTTATATACCATTCCAAGCACTATGGATAGGCACCTCTCTTTACATACAGGATCATGAACAAACACTGAATTTTTCTGACTACAGGTTCTTCTTCATTAATAAATAATGTCCTCTCTCTCTCTCTCTCTCTCTCTCTCTCTCTCTCAATCCTCACTTCATCCTCAAGAAAACCTATTCCAGCCACAGCAAACCTCACACAATCTCACTGAATTTGATAATCTTTTTCTACATGGCTTTTGTTTTGGGGGACTCTAGTAAGTCCATAGTTTTTATTAAATTTTATTAAAAGTTAATTTATGCTCAATGCCCTTTATAAATGTAACTTACTTTATGTAGTTTTCCCTGGAATTTCCAGTAAAAGCTATTTTTTATTTCCTAATTATTTTATTGTTCCACTAATTCAATTTTGTTTTTATTATTTTTTTGTTTTTATGCATAAATCTCAACTATTTGATTCACATTCACGTAAAGACTAGAAACGATATAATTGTAGGTAAAATATTCCATATTTTCATTTGATCCTTTCTGTGTTATTCTTATAAAAGTCATCTATATCATAATCAGATATAAAAGATACAAAAATGTAAAGAGATCTGTGGGCTGAAGTAAAGCCTTTCAGTATTGTTAGGGAGGAAGGTGTGAAATTTGTAATGTCTTGTCTCAACAAAGAAGATATCGTAGTAAATTGAATGTACAGCACAGACCTTTGTACTTATCCTGAGTTTACCAAGATCTTCTTCACATCATAATATCCTTGAAATCTGTTGATGGATTGCTTGTTTCCACACTGATTTGCATTGTCAAAAATTAGGGATTTCTTCTGATCATTTACTTTGACAGCAATTTTAAATGTCACCAGTAGGTGCCATCTTACAACACAAAATAAAAAAGAACTTATATATGTCATAATGTGAAGGTATCAAAAGATGATGGCTAGATGATAGATTGATAGATAGATAGATAGATAGATAGATAGATTGGTTGATAGAAGATAGATACCTGATTCATTATATAAATAGTTACTATATAATCACACATAAAAATAGAAATGGCTCCAGAAAGTAGGCCCTACATTGTTAGAATACATTTAATCTCTTAGACTGATTTCCATATCATTAGATGTTGCCTTTAACATGAGAAAGGATTTTTTCTGATACCTGTAACAGAAAGTAACACTGGCTTTCATAGAGCAATATGGATTTGTTAGAAGATGAAAAATGCTGTACTCCACTGGTACATTTCTTTCCTTAAACACAATGAACATAAACAATATCAGAGATTTGTTCTTGGTTTTGTTTTTGTTTTTTTCTGCCTAAAATGTTTCCCCCAACAGATCTATATACATATCTCCTCATCCTTCACTTCTTCCTCATCCTTCTCCTTCAGGCTTCTGCTTAACTATCAAAAAGATCCTTCATTATCAACCCAATTAAAACAGAACCTCCATATTCTTGTTTCATTTTTCTCTGATTTAATTTTCTTTGTACTGCTTATCATAATATGATAGACTATATGCTTTGTTTATTTCACTATAGGTCTTTTCCTAAATGGTGTGAGCTAATTGGCAGCGAGAATTTTATTTTATGCATTGTTGTGCCTTCACATTTCAAACAATGCCTGTCACATTAAGTCATTAGGGAAATATGTATTGTATAAATGAATAATTAATTTAATGAATGACATTTGAGGTTGACAAATTAGAAACTTCAGAATTAAGATAGGAAAATGGCCAGAAAATAAGGTAAAAGAGAACACCTAACAACAACAACAAAAGAAACAATAACAAAATAATCTTTCAGAATTAATAGTTGGACCAGACCAGGTTGCAGTAACTCCAGAACACCAGCCACCACGGCATAACTGGACTGTCACGGTTGATTTGGCAAAGCCTCTTCATCGTGGTACCACTCACACAGGTTTCTCAGGTGCAAACTCCTAAGTCTTCCTGGAATCTATTCTACTCTATTCTGAGACTTGGTTTTCAGAGCAAAGTGGGGGGAGGGAGGGCAGAATCTTAGTTTTACTTCTCTGGTGACTTCTTCCCAAATACGAAGAGGTCTTAAAGATATGTGATGTAATGAGAATCCAAAAAGAGGAATGAGCAGAATCACCTAGTACAGGCCAGAGCATTGGAGGTTTTTGGTGTTTTTTTGTTTTTGTTTCTGTTTTTAATTATATAGTATATTTGTTTACACTAAGAGATTCTTCTATTGCCAAACAATAATAATAATATTCACTTATGTCCTGTCACTGGCTATATACCAGCTATGTGTCTACTATAATTTTATTGATTTCAATATTAATTTATTTTTATTTTGCACACAGAGATAACTATTCTAATCCAAGTTGTGTATTTAAAGGAGGTGTATAGTTAAAAGCATTATAATTACTGCTTAGAAGAATAAAATTCTTAATTACCGATTTTGTCCCATTGGACCTCTGGGCTTAAAGGTCAGTTTTAAGACATTGATTTCTGGGAGCTGAGCTAGTTAGGCATGATATTTACACTGCTTAGTACAGGTATTGTTATATATGCATTTGATTTTTTAGGCAGTCTCCAGATAGGTAACCCAGAAGTGTCATATCAGGAATTTCACTTTGAGTAGATGCTATGAATACTTGTCATTGCTTCTATGAACTTGTTTCAACATCCATTCTCCTAGGTAAACCTGAGTTATTGTCTTTATGAATTTGTATATAATACTGCAGAACTTTCTAGAGAAGTGGGATGCTATTGTGGCATGTTTATATTTCTATTAGGACCTGCTGGAGCATAACATCATACTGTTCTATGGTTTTGTTTTCTAAATTTTTAATTCAACTGGTCAAAAAAAAAAAAATCCTCTGTTATAATCCCTGAGTCAGCAACTCTGCTCTACTTCATGTTGAAAACAATTTAAGGATTTACTTGAAATACAATACGAATGTCAAATGATTTTTAATTTAAAAAAGGATAAAACTGAGTCCGCGGGAAACCAAAATGGCGAAGGGCTGTAGTGAAGCGGGCTGTGTTTAAGGCCGGTGTGGGAACGCTCGCTCTGACCCCCGTTGCTCGTCCTCAGGACCGTGGTTTGTGCGTGTTGTCTGTGCGGGGTGCCCGTCGGGGAGGGTGCCCGGCCAGCGCTCGGACTCGCAGGGGAAGCGCCCACGGGGACGTGCTTGGTTGTTTTTTCCTGTATGGGATAAAACTAACCCTTGGAGGACACTTTTAAGATTTCAATTATTAATAAGCTCACCGTAATAATATGTGTTCTATTTGAAAAACTATTAAATGATAAAAACTTTAATGTATGAAAAATATTAAACAATGAATGATTTTAAATGATGAAATATTTTAAATCATATTATATGTTAGTTTATAACCTCCCATGGTCATGGCTGAGCCCAGATTATAGCATTGAAATAGAGAAAACAGTGTGGGCTTTACTGAGAAAAGAGCCCAAAAGACTATCTTCGTAAAGAGGGTGATGTTGTTTCTCTATAGCTCTCCATTTTGGAAGCCAAGTTGATAGGGCAATTATGAGAATTGCAAGCTAGGCACCCAGTGATGTAGAAAATTCATGTTGTGACACAAACACCCGAACTCCCTTAAGTTACTCAAACTCAACCTCAGCCCATCACACATGGACTGATGAAAGGCTCTTCCATAGCTGCGGAATGTCACTGTTCATCAAACTTGAAGTGTCAGTGCCTCCCTCTATCAGAACTGGCTGTTAGAAATGCCATGGCCACTTTTTTATTAAACCACTCACATGCCGATGTTTTATACACTTCCTTAAATGGATTTTATGGTCAAAATCTACACCTAAGGAAGTTAAGGAAGTAAAACTGATCAAATTATTGCTTGGCTTACTGAAATAAGTTTTCTGTCATCTCAGTTGGCTGAAACAGATGCTATCTAATGACTTTAATTATATTTCAATCTATGAGCTTTCTGTGGGTCAAATTGGCTTATATAAATCAACTTCTGTGTGTTTAGAACAGTGATAATTCTTATTTTCGTGTATGTTTTAAATTTTGTATGTATTTACATTACATAATTGTTTTTAATATTGTTTCCATCTCAGGGTCTTAAAATATAGTCATTGATATTGTAGTTCACCTATCAATTATGCATCATCACAATTTCATATTACCTTTGAGCATGAAACCTGACACTTGACATGTTCCAAATTTGTTTGTATAATTCAATGAATAAATAATGGGAATTACTTATACATTTTCAAAACCTGAAACATCTCAGTGTTTTAAAGCCTTGACATTTTTGAACCTACCTAACAAATTTTAACAAATTGGCAAAATCCATTTTGAAGCCCATAGTTACAAGGTTAATTTTGGAATTCAGAAGTCTGGAATATGGTTGACCTATAACAAACATGAAATTTTCGTTTTAGGAACTGGTTAAAATACCTTCAAAAAGTTAGATAAGTTAGATTTCTTCCTTCTTTCTTTTTGCCCCTACTTCTTTTGATTTTTTAAAATAGGTTTCTCAAAAGAGATCAAAGGAGGATTAGAGAGGAGTGAGGCTTATATGCATTAATTATATGATTTTTGCCAATAACTTTACAGTACATTCAGTTATTTGCAGAATCAGCCCTTTATGGGAGAAATACTAAAAGTAAAAATACAATTGTGGTACAAGTTGTAATAAAATTAATCATTATCTTCTTATTCTTTTGCACCAAAAGTACTCTTTAATTCCTGGGCTTCCTTAAAAAGAAATCGTTTGAAGTGCCCATTTAAAAACTAAAAACAGAAGTGCCTCCCATCGCTGAAACATTATCAAAAGCTGCCTAATATAATCTGACCTTGTATGAAAGTAAAATAGAAACATGTAAAGCAAAAAGTTACTTCAATGAGAGTACTCCAGTCACCTAGTGTTGTTTTTTGTAAAATGTATTTTGATTTTTTTACAGAGAGGAAGAGAGGGATAGAGAGTGCAAAATAACTATGAGAAACACCAATCAGCTGCCTCCTGCACACCCTTACCAGGGATGTGCCCACAACCAAGGTACATGCCCTTGACCGGATTCAAACCTGGGACCCTTCAGTCTGCAAGCCGACGCTCTATCCACTGAGCCAAACCAGTTAGGGCAAGTCACCTATTGTGTTAACAGATTCTTTTCTTGCATGAATCTCTACTAACAGACTATAACCAAACAATAGAAATAACAAAGGAAAGTATTACCTAAGAGAGGATTGTTACCTGATCCATGAGGAATTCCAAAACATCACCTTTCTTTTGTACATTAAGTTTTATCAAGAAAATTGCTTTTTTTACCTTTATGAAAAATGTTTGATCTCTCCTTAATGTGTGTATTTACAAGTACTAAATCTGAAAAACAGTAATATAGGAAGTAGCCATGGCTGAGAACCTCATTAAGAAATTTGCTCTTCATGCAAATGCAAAGGTTCTGCAAATGAAAATGAAATGGACAGTCCGTTGGTGTGGCTCAGTGGTTGAGTGTCAACTTATAAACCAGGAGGTCACGGTTCAATTCCCAGTCATGGCACATGCCCAAGTTGAGGGCTCGATCCCCAGTGTGGGGCCTGCAGGATTCAGCCAATTAATGATTCTCTCATCATTGATCTTTCTATCTCTCCCTTCCTCTCTGAAACCAATAAAAATATAAAATAAAAACAAATGGACCTATTCCCAGAAATATGTTCAATATAAAGATTCCTCCCAGCCGCCAAAACCAGTTTGGCTCAGTGGATAGAGCATCGGCCTGCGGACTGAAGGGCCCCAGGTTCGATTCCGGTCAGGGGCATGTACCTGGGTTGCGGGCACATCCCCAGTGGGAGATGTGCAGGAGGCAGCTGATCGATGCTTCTCTCTCATTGATGTTTCTGGCTCTCTATCTCTCTCCCTTCCTCTCTGTAAAAAATCAATAAAATATATATTTAAAAAGAAAAGATTCCTCCCAGCCTTCCAAATTTCCCATTTTTATAAATCCCTGGTCTTAATATATTATTAATTATATTAATTACATATGTGGATTATATAGCTATCACTAAAGATACTGGTAAATAGAAATTTTATTATTAAAAAGTTAACAGTTTATCCTATTTATGGTCCCGACTGATATTACCTTGAGTATTTAAAAATGTTTTACAGAAATTATAATTTAATCTCATAAAATGCAGGACTGCTGGTATCAGCATTTAAATAGTATCTAATGCGGTTTTATAGAGAAATACTGTTCTCAGTCTTTCTTTTCTTTTTTTAAAAGGCTTTGAATGTCACATTTACATGTTTCCTTAAAAATCCATATTGGCAAGCAAAGCATGAGAACCAATATTTACATTGAAAAGTCTGTCTGCTACACAAATATTTTCACAAAGACTTATGGATTATATTAAGAAGTGGAAAAATTTGTATCACCATTTAGTTGAAAAGTTCACATAAAAATGATTTCTTAGAGCATGAGCCAAACACTCTCCCCGTGTATGCCAACTTCCTCCATATTCTTCCAAAGCAACGTTCTAATGGCCCAGAGGGAAGAATAGAACTAATGTCACTAATGTCAGAACTAATTGGGCTTCCTACTGCTCTATACTAAAAACTTAAGTTTATTGTCTTTGTAGAACCTTCTTATCCAGAGTGACTAGAACAATGAAATAGCCTCAAAAGTGTATCATCTCATGCTTTCACCATCATCATCAGCAGATTTTATTTTTAAAATGGGTCCTATTTGCATTTGCCTTAGATAACTTTGCTTTTATGATTTCTGTGTTACCACTTTAAAACCTGTATCATTAAAATTCCCTCAGTTAGGAAACTTCCAGCTGTTTTGTGGCTACTACATGTTTCTCTTTATAAATTGTATTTTATCTCAGCTTTTTTTTATGAAAACCGAATTCACCATTGTAAGCATGCGCTCCACATTTTCAAACAAGTTGACATATAATAACATTATAAAAGAAAGCAATATTTAAAAAGAGGAAATTTGGATTCAAACAAATTCGGTTTGGTCCGGTTCTATAACCTCTGGGACATAGTTTCCTGTGCTTCAGTCCTACACAGGAGGTAGTGCTGCCTCATAGAGTTACTGTGAGAATTAAATTACACGGTGAAGGCAAAGCGCTTAACAGAGTGCATTCATGTAAAAAAAAGTAAAAATAAACTAACTATTTTTATCACTTTCTATAAATAGCAGCACCTTAAAAATGTGATGTAAGAGAAATGGCTCCAAAACCCCCTTTGGGTTTCTATTTATTCCAGATCTAAAAATATCACCTGAACAATGAAACTCAACTGTAGACACATTTAAACTCAAAGCATAAAAATATTTTTTTTCTAACAAATTGCAACACACTACATTTATTTGGAATGCCCCTTAATGAGTTTTTATTTTGGACGACTTGAAAAAAATCTTTTAAATATTTCAGTTTGTCTAGGGTGTGGGGGTGGGTGAGTGGAGGGATTAAGCCAAAAAAAAAAAAAAAGAGAGAGAGAGAGAGAGAAAGAGAAAACCCAGGGACATAAACAATAGTGTGGTGATTGCCAGGGAAAGTGGGGGGTGGTGTTGGGGTGGGGAGAGGTGGAAGAGGACTTAGAGGGGATAAATGGTGATGAAAAAAACTTATATTTTTTTAAATGACTGCACAAATGTGATGCTTTATTTAGGTCATAAAGTTAATGCTTTTTTTTTTTTTTAAGATAAATTGATCCAGTGTTTCAAGGACAAAGTTTACATTAAAATTACCAGAGAAATGTTGAGTGAGTGGCTTTTTCAGCTTATATCACCATCAGTGGACACTAGGGTAGACTGAATTATTTGTTCATGGTTGATTGCTCCTTCTCCTCCTCTTTCCGAGGATGATAGATAAGCCCTCACCGAGCTGAGGGGAAATTCCATGAAGTTATTTCTTTTGTATTCCTAACTGCTTCCCTGACATGTTAGGTGCAGTTTGCTTGTCAAATGAAACAAATGATTATACTAGTATACATGAACAGACTTCTTGAGCCCAACTGAGCTGTTCAATAAGAAGAGTTAATTGTGAAGTTTAGGAATTTTCCTTATATTGTCCATTTATCTTTATGATAAAGTAAACACACTGTGACTTATGATCTATATTAAAGAGATTATTTCTTTTCTTCTTTCTCCCTTCCTTCATTCTTCCTACCTTCCTTCTTTGCTTCCTGCCTTTTTTCCTTTTCTTCCCTCTTCCCTCTTCTTTTGCTTGTATTTTATTTGTGTTAATTATACTACTGTTTCTTAGGAAAATAATACTCACTTAGTGTCATAAACTGAATCGGTCCAGCCCATCATTCTTGCCCCTTCCTAACAGCTTAAGTGACACATGTATATGCTGGGGATTTTCCAGAGCATTCTTAAATAAACTGCAGCAATTGTTTGGGGAAATTTACAGCCGGGAGATGTTTTGCCTTGCTTTTACCTTCTCCCAAGAGAAAGTAAACAAGCAACTCAAGAAACTGTGAGTTGAGACTCCCTAATTGTGCCTCTATATGCTCAGGCAAATCATAAATTCTCAGGACCTGGAGAAATTAAGCCTACTTTGCAAATCATTGTGTTTATCTTTCCTAATATGCCATCACTTGTTTCTAATAACAAGATAACTTTTCTCCAAATGGGAAGGCTCTCTGGGACCGTGAAGGATGTAAATGTACACAGTGTTATAAGGATATTAGTGGCATTTGAAAGAGCAAATCCTTTTTCCGCATACATAGAACACACAGACTCTTATTTTGCCCTCTATAAATCCAGAAAAATTTCTGCTCATTCCAATCATCCCTTCAAATTTTTAATTATATTTTCTTGCTTTTGGGGAAGAGGAATTATGCGGATAAATACCCTGTGTAACAAAATGTTAATTTTGTTGTAGCTATAAGCTAGATAATTTTGGTCATGAAAAGAACAAGTAAACTAGATTTGGCAGAAATTAGAGTAGTCCCGATTCAGCAGTAACCTTACACAAAACCTAAATTCTGTTGTAATCAAATCAGACAAATGAGATTTGGGCCTAATTAGATCAGCATAATTAAATTCCCCATCTCTGAGGGAACATCAAGATGTACATATGTAGGATTTGTTATTTTTTAGCATTGTCCCCAGTTGTAGTAATGAAACTCTATACCCAAGAAAAAAATCCAAATGGGTCTGCCACTTAACAAGAGGGGTTCTTATTCACTGACAGGTCTCAAAATTAACTTCCCAAAACACCAATTGTAGTTTTTAGAAAGACACCGTTGCAAGATTTCCCAAGTTTTATTCTATTCTATGGTTAACCCATAGTTTTAAGGAATAAAGTTCTTTATAAAATAAAAAAAAGGAAAAATGAGGAATTAAGGAAAGTATGAATGTATTATCTTTTATCCTATGTTGGGTTGGTCAGTTCAAACCAAAAAAGCAGGGTTGTTTTTTTATTATGTAAATTATTTATTGTTTGAAGTATTACATATGTCTCCTTTTTCCCCCATTGACCTCTCACCAGCTGCTCCCACCCCAGGACATGCTCTCAGCCCCCTACTGTTTGTGTCCATTGGTTATGCTCAGATGCATACATACAAGTCCTTTGGTTGATCTCTTACTCCACCCACCTCCCTGCCTTCCCTCTTAGGTTGGATGGTCTGTTCGATGCTTCTATGTCTCTGGATCTATTTTTTTTCCATCAGTTTATGTTGTTCATTATATTCCACAAATGAGTGAGATTATGTGATATTTATCTTTCTCCGACTGGCTTATTTCACAAAAAAAAGCAGGGTTTTGATAACATAACTGAAAGTCTCTTATCTAAGGGGCACCAAAGGGAAGGCAGTGGAAGGTGGACAGAATGCTTATCACGGGACCTTTGGGGGAGACATATCAAAACTTATATTTGCTTGTGACTCTGAAGGCTGTCATCTGGGGCATGTACTTGCATGAGGAGGCTAATATCAGTTCAAAGCCCATATAGGCTGCTTAGTCAAACAAAATGCCTACCAAGGCAGCAAGGCCCTGGAGGAACTTAGCTGAATGTTCACCAATCATTCACTTTTAAAGTGATTATTTATATACTTGGATTGATATCTGACATGGTTACAACTCCTTTCTGAAGTTGTACTTGTTCTTTGCTTCTTTTTTAAATTTTCACCAGTTATGGTTGTGTTTCATGGAGAACGTCCATGGATTCTTCATGTTTAAAAAATATAACTCAGGCTATTAATGGCTAATGAATTAAACAGAGACAATAAAATAGGTAGTTAGACTGGTTAGGGTAATATTAGCCTCATCTCATTTAATAGATTACATGAGAAATGATGGTAGTTTGGGCAGAAATTAAGAAAATGGAGATGGAGACAATGCAGTGCATTCATACAATATACTGGACATATACACAGCACCACTTGAGAATGGATTGCATAGAAAAGTAAAACAAAGGAATTGATAATGATATGATAAGTATTTGGCTTGATGAATTAATCCAATACATTTTACTCAGGTTGGTAAACCTGGGACAGGAAAACAAGGTCATATTCATTATTTTATATTGAAACAGTGAAATTTTGTGTTTTTCTGTTTTGTTCATTGTAGGGGAGCACAAGAGACTTGGTTGGAAAGTTTGTAAGGAGGACATTCTGAAAAGGGAGTGGGCTGAAGGTGGCCTACCCTGTTTATTGGAATTCTAACTTAGGGGAGTCTGGCTGAAGGCCATTCCTAATTGTTCCTTGACCCTTCCAAACAAGTCTGTGCACGTGAAACACTCGGGTGTTTACTGGAATCCTTATGCTTAATCTTTAGGTGTCCTTGCTTAAAGAACACTGCAGACACATGTGTCCTCCCAAGAATACTTACCCTACTGATTGTATCTAAAAGATAAACTTTATCTCAAACTGCTATTATAATAAAAGCCTAATGAAGCAGGCAATCGAGGCTGTCTGTTTCCTTTAGCCAGGCAGTCCCTTAGCCCTCTCTTTCATAGCAAATATTCATCCATTGCTCAGGGTCTGCTGATCACCCTTGACAGTACACTATATGTTAGGTTACATCCTGGCGGGTTGAAAAAAAACAAAACTCAAAAGAAAGTTGATTATGTAACTATGACATAGAAAGTGATTCATTTATAGTTTCAAGGTAAAATCTAAATGGACATGTGGACTTCTTACCAGCTAAAAATGACATAAAGGCCTGGAATTCAGGACTTTACTAACCTTCAAGAGAGATATCTGATGGCACATGTTGGTGAGGATATGGATAGAAGGGGATCCTTGTGCATGTTGGTTTGAGTGAAATTAGTGCAGTCACTTTGGAAACCAGTATGGAAATTCCTCAAAATACTAAAGATAGATCTACCATATGGCCCAAGAATACTACTTCTGGGGCTGTATCCAAGAAAACAGAAACACTAATTGGAAAAGATATAGTTATCCTTTTGTTTATTGCAACATTATTAACAATAGCCAGGATATAGAAGCATCCCAAGTTCTCATGGATATATGAGTAGATAAAGAAGATGTGGTATATATGCATGTATATAGATGTGGTATATATGCAAGTGTGTGTGTGTGTGTGTGTGTGTGTGTGTGTGTGTGAATACACAATGTGTAGAATACACAATGGAATATCATGCAGCAGTAGAACAAAACAAAATGTTGCCATTTGTGACAATATAGGTGAACTTAGAGGGTATTAGGCTAAGTGAAATAAGTCAGACAAATGGTTGCACTTATATGTGCAACACAAAAAGATGAACAAATAGCCGAAACCAGTTTGGCTCAGTGGATAGAGCGTCGGCCTGCAGACTGAAAGGTCCCAGGTTTGATTCTGGTCAAGGGCATGTACCTGGGTTGCGGGCACATCCCCAGTAGGAGATGTGCAGGAGGCAGCTGATTGATGTTTCTCTCCCATCAATGTTTCTAACTCTCTATCTCTCTCTCCCTTTGTCTCTGTATCAATAAAAATATATTAAAAAAAAATATGAACAAATAAAACAAAACAAGAACACACTCATAGAAACAGAGATTAGTAGGGAGGGAGATATGGGAACAGGTGAAAAAGGTGAAGGAAATATAACCAATAATTGTGATATAGAATTAGTGACATGATCACATTGTAAGGTGTGAAGCTGTTAAATCACTATATTGTGCACCTGAAAGTATTATAACAAATATAACATTGTATACCAACTATACTTAAATGAAAAAGAGACATAGCTGAAAACCATATCTTCCCTAATAATAAGGGATCCCTTGATCCCAGGTATATCTTTTCTATGCTTGTCTTAGATTTGATAGTAAAGCTACAAGGAGAGAAATAGCTATTTTGAGTTGCTGCTTTGGTATTTCACAGTGTGACAACCCTGCTCGCCAAATCTGGAAATTTAGATAAGAACCCAGGTTCAGGATTCATGCTACAAGGCCCATTTTGCTTTACCCAGGGAATCTTTTAAAATAACCACTTAGAGCTGAGCCTGAGAAAAGTCAGTGGCCTCTACACCAAGCACCTTATAAATACTAGGCACATACTACCTGCTCTCTATCTCCTGCTGACTCATGACCTGGGACTGAGGACTGCCTTACCATGGCCCATTGTGGCCCCTCTCCCACACTGTTTCTGGGATCTGTAGGTAATGAGTCTTGCAATATATTAAATTAACAAACCAGCTACAGGTCTCCAGCACAACAACCCAGGGGAAGTATCTTAGTGCTCATATTCTAAGACTTCACACCAAGAGTCAAGAAAATATCTGATAACATCGTCTTTTCTCTAAGCCACGCACAGTGCCTCCCATATCAATTATTGTTAAACCCGCAAGAGCAAAGAACATTGCCCACTCATATACTATTATAGATGAAAATGATTTATTTTTATATAGTGAAGAACAATAATAAATCTATTGAAATTGCCTTCTTATTAAGCAATTGAGAGATTTAAGCTATTCATTAATTTTCTAGTTTTTGTAGCCAAAGCATCAGAGAGGTGATGCCCAAAATCACAAAGCATAGCTAAAAACTGGCTGAGTCAGGGCTAAAATAGATGCTTACAGGGTCCAAATGCATCAATCTTTCCACTATATCCTCCCATTTAAGAGGATAAAATAGTTATGCAGGATTGTGTGGCTTAACCTCTCATTAGGACAAGAAACTTTCTTAAGAATGTAGGCTGTTAAGTGCTGAATCAGCTTACATCAAAATCCAATCATTAATAGAAACTTTGGACCCCAAAATATCAGTAATGTCACTGTCTTTCACAAAGGTCATGGAAACATTCCATTCCTCATAAATTGTAACTCAACATTGGAAGAATCAGAATATAAATAACATTATCATTATCGTCATCATCATCATCATGCTTTATATCTTTAAATGTCATATATAGAAAATAATATAGCTTAATTTTCTTTTAAAAATCATATACTCTGAACTTTGGCAAATTTGAAATGGTTCAGTTCTATTTAAAATCACAATAACACAATTATTTTTCATAGGGTTGGTATGGCTCTTTCCCATTTGCAAGTGTGAAACAAATTGCTATAAAATGCCTGCGGCATCCCTCTAAGGTTAACATTGTAATGAGATTCCAGCAGATGTGGCTCAGTGGTTGAACATCAACCTATGAACCAGGACAGTGGTCGGCAAACTCATTAGTCATCAGAACCAAATATCAACAGTACTTCTTCAAAATAGACTCGCCCAGCCCAAAACCGACTTCTGCGCATGGGCCACGCAGTTTCAATTGCATTGTACATGCACCTGCACATGGTTTTTTATAGAAGAGCCACACTCAAGGGGCCAAAGAGCCGCATGTGGCTCGCAAGCTGCAGTTTGCCGACCATGGAACCAGGAGATCACAGTTTGATTCCCAGTCAGGGCACATGGCCTGGTTGTGGTCTCAGTCCCCATAGGAGGCTTGTAGGAGGCAGCAGATCAATGATTCTCTCTCATCATTGATCTCTCTCTCTCTCTCTCTCTCTCTCTCTTTCTGAAATTAATAAAAATATACTTAAAAAATGTAATGAGAAATTATAAAACAACCATTCCAAATATTTCTAGGCTTAGATAATTAAATGAAAAACTGGAGTGAAAATGAAAACCATTCCACCCTTAGCAATGATGTGAACACTGTTTTTCAACTTCCTGATTCTAGGATTTTGAGGCAAGCATTAGATGCCAGTATGGTGGCTCTTAGTGAGCAAGTGATAGAAAGAGGTGAGATAAGATGCAAAGTAGGCAAGAACCAGACTATGACCCCTTCTGGGAGCTTAATTTTACTTTAGGATAAAGAAGGTCCACCAGAAAAGGTTTTACCTAGTCAGCTGAGACAATCTGCATATTATAAGGGAACTTTCCTTTGGAGGTCTTTTGTGACATAGGAATTATTTCAGTCAGGGCCTGGAAAGAGAGAAATTTGCATTGAAAAGGGTTGATCTGGGACTAAGTGTTTGGCTAAGGGAGAACAGGTGTGGCAAACTCCTCAGATGTTGATTTGTGAAGAAGCTCAAAAAGTGATTAGTAGCAATGAATGATATGAATCAAGGAAAACTGAAAACTCTGCTTGTGCATACATTTATGTATGTGTGTGCGTATTAAAATGGGAGGTACTAAAGCATATTTTGGGAAAATATCTGGTATAAAGTATTGATCATAAGATGGATGTAGTCTAAGAGTGTGTGAGAAGACCTGAGATTGGGAGCACAAAGAACAACATCAAAAATAGGTACAGGTACAAGTGAATAAGTTTTCAGACAAATTTATTCAAGGATACGTTTTATAATTTTTCACCAGATGTTTAATAACACCCATTTTCTATCATAGTCTAAATATAAACTTTGGAGTCAGACAATCCAAACTTTATAATAAATCCATGCAGTACATACTGAATCTGTTGCAAATTGCTCTATAAATAATTTCATTATTTTTTCTTTTTTCCTCTTCCTATACTGTTCTCAATTCTAGCTCTATTTTTTAACTCCTCCAAAACCTTTGTTTTGGCTCTAATAAGGCCTATTCCCAGAGAAGTCCTCAACTTATCCAAGACTCTTTAATCATTTCATTTGCTTTATTTAAGAGTGGATAAGAGGATATCACTCAAATTAAATACTGTTATAAAATCAACATATTCTTATGGATTAATATATTACCATCTAATGTTTACTAGTAGTAGATGCCTCTTAAAATTGATGTCTTATTAAAAATTATGCAGATCTAGCTCTGGGTGGTGTGGCTTAGTTAGTTGAGTGTCATCCCATGCACCAAAGGTTGCTGGTTCAATTCTAGTCAAGTGCACGTACCTGGGTTGCAGCCTCAATCCCTGGTAGGAGGTGTGTAGGAGGCAGCTGATTGATGTTACCCTCTCACATTGATGCTACTCTCTCTCTCCCTCTCCCTTCCTCTCTCTCTAAAAATAAATTATTATTTCAAAATATTATACAGAACTTAAGGCAAGGGTTTCCAAATACACTGAAATTAAGAGATTTAATGAAGAAGAATTTTTATCTTCCCTGTGATGGCAAAATGATGATATGTTCCTAAACTTGATTAATATGTATAGTCAACACTTAAGTAAACTCTAGGAAATCAGTGTTTGTAGACTGATCTTCTTACTGGTGGGAAGAGGTCCTTGTCTTCACCTGTTGCTCATGGGAGTGGGATTTTGTGATATTCTGAGGCTTGTACAGGAGGACAAGGTATTGTGTAAAGCTTTATTTTCAAATAATTACAGCCCTGAGTTTCCTTTTCCCTTTGTCTCTTTGTCCCACCAACTAAGAAGTCCCATTTTGTCTTTAACAGGGCTAAGATCAGAGCTAGTGTCCAGAGTTTTGGTTCCATGTTTGAGCATAGTTCAATCCACATCAGGCTAGCTTGGTCTGTGTTTCCGCTGCAGCCCATCAGTCTGTTCCATCAGTGGAGTCTGCATGAGTACGTGGCTATGTGGCTATTGAGGAAACATAGGCAGGAGCAAAGACAAAGAAGCCAGAGACCTGAGAGAGTCACATGAGCCAAAAGAGCCTGAACTCCTTTGTTGGGGGGATTATGTATCCCCAAATTTCTGTGGGCTTGCATTGGTTCTACCTCTTTTAGCCAATGATTTCTTTTCCCAGCTTTGATTGACAAATACCTTCCCTAGGTCACCTCAACTTCACTGGGAATGTGTCCATTACCCCCTCTATCCAGTCCTTTCCCCCAGAAATCTGCAGGGGGTGGGCTGGTGGTTGGTTCCCTGGGGAGTGTGAAATTACAACTTCCTGGTGAAACTTCCCAGATGCCATGCCTATAATGTCTGGCTTTCCCCCTTGCTCCTTTCCTATTATTAATAACTAGAGGCCCGGTGCACAAAAATTTGTGCACTCGGGGGGAAGGGGGGTCCCTCAGGCCGGCCTGTGCCCTCTCGCAGTCTGGGACCCCTTGGGAGATAATGCTCTGCTGGCTTAGGCCTGCTCCTGGGTGGCAGAGGGCAGGACCAATCCTTAGGTGCAGTACCTGGTCGGGCTTAGAGCAGGGCTGACTGGGGAGTTGGGGCGCCGTCCCCTGTCATTCACAGAGAAGGGCAGATTGGGAGGTTGCAATGCCACCCTCAGTCACGCTCAGGGCAGGGCCGATTGAGGGGTTGGGGCAACGCCCCCTGTCACACTCAAGGCAGGGTCCATGGGGAGGTTGCGGATCCAGCTCCTGTCACGCACAGAGCAGGGCCAATCAGAGGGGTTGGGGCTCCTTACCCTGTCACGCACAGAGCAGGGTCGATCAGGGGGTTGGGGAGCTCCCCCCTGTCATGCAGAGAGCAGGGCTCATCAGGGGGTTGGGGAGCTCCCCCATGTCACGCACAGAGTAGGGCTGATAGGGCAGTTGGGGCACCGCCCCCTGTCACACACAGAGCAGGGCGGATCAGAAGGGTGGGGTGCTGCCCTCTATCACCCACAGAGCAGGGCCGATCAGGGGGTTGGGGCGCCGCACCCTGTCACACACAGAGCCGCAGGGCAATCAGAGGTTGGGGAGCTCCCCCGTATTAGGCACAGAGCGGGGCTGATCAGGAGGTTGGGGTGCCTTCCCCTGTCACGAACAGAGCAGGACGGATAGGGAGGTTGTGGCCCCACCCCCTGTCACACACAGAGCCGCAGGGCGATCAGGGGGTTTGGGCGCTGCCCCCTGTCACACTGATCCCGGTGCCAGGAGGCCTCTCGGCTCCGCTGATCCTGGTGCTGGGAGGCATATTACCCTTTTACTATATGGGATAGAGGCCTGGTGCATTGGTGGGGCTGGCTGGTTTGACCTGAAGGGTGTCCTGGATCAGGGTGGGGGTCCCCACTGGGGTGCCTGGCCAGTATGGGTGAGAGGCTGAGGGCTGTTTTCAGGCTGGGGGTGAGGGAAGCTCCCAACCGCTCCTTTTTTTCTTTTTTTTAAAATTCTCGGCCAGCTTTAGCTCTGAGGCTTCAGCTCTTAGGCCTCCGCTGCTGAAAGTAGGTATCTGGTTAGTTTCGGTTCTATAATCAAAACTCTTTATCAACTCCAGCTCTGAGATCCCGGGCTCGCTGACAGCAGGTTTCTGGGTATTTTTTTAGCTTCTATATTTGTTAAAATGTTTCAAACTTCAGGCTCAGAGGCCTGCAGCAGCAGGCGGGGAACGTTGTTTTCCTCAGTCACTGAAGCAAGCAAGCCTCATGTTAGTTTCAAGCTGCCTGGCTGCCAGCCACCATCTTGGCTGACAGTTTTTGCGTATCTTGCTGATTAGCCAATGGGAAGAGTATCGGTCGTACACCAATTACAATGTTTCTCTTTTATTAGATAGGATTAGCTAATTACAATGGTATCAATATAAGTTAACTTTGTTAAAGACATATAAATTAGAAGAACAATACTAAGCCTATTGAAATCATTTATAAAATGTTTAAAATATGATCAGATATTTTACTAATGGAAATGAAAAATAAAAAGATGCACTTTAGAAAAAGGGTCAATGGTGTATTTGGAAGAAAACAAGAGCAATAAAAAAAACAAGTTTGATGTATAGGGGAAACAAACTTAATGGTAATACATTTGCAACGGCATGGATGGAACTGGAGAGCATTATGCTAAGTGAAATAAGCCAGTCAATGAAAGAAAAATACCACATGATCTCACTTATTCATGGATAATTGAGACCATTATAAACTTTTGAACAATAATAGATACAGAGGCAGAGCTGCCTCAAACAGATTGTCAAACTGCATCGGGAAGGCCGGGGAGGGTTCGGGGGCGGGAGGTAGGGGGGTAAGAGATCAACCAAAGGACTTGTATGCATGCATATAAGCCTAACCAATGGACATAAGACACTGGGGAATAGGGGAGGCTAGGGGACTGTCTAGGGCGGGGAAAAAAAATGGACACATATTTAATACCCTTTGTAATAAAAAATAAAATTTGAAAAAAAAAACTTAATGGTAATAAAATTTTTAATTTTGTAATTAAATTGTATAATAGGATTGGTGGGAATGTATGAGGAAATTTTGAAAACACATGATTTTTTTACTTGTAGTTAATAAATTTAGATGTTCAGGCATATATTTAAGATTCCTTTAACATTAATACATATGTATGTTTTATATACATATATATGATCCTTCATAATTTATATGTATACAAATCCTATCTAATAAAGAGCAAATATGTTAATTGACCCTCACACCATTGCAATTATGGAAGTGCTCACAACCAATAAGGAGGGAATATGCTAATTGACAGCCCCACCCTCAATGATGGCGGCACCCACAGCCAATAAGTAGGGAATATACTAATTGACTGCACCACCCTCAAAGATGTCAGCATCCACAGCCACAAGATGGCCAGCAGGGGAGGCTAGTTGGGGGGGACCAGGCCGGCAGGGGAGTGGTTAGGGAGTGATCAGGCTGGCAGACAGAAGCGGTTAGGGGCAATCAGGCAGACAGGCAGACGAGTGGTAGGGAGCTAGCAGTCTCAGATTGTGAGAGGGATGTCCAAGGGGCCCCAGATTGGAGAGGGTGCAGGCTGGGCTGAGGGACACCCACTCCCAGTGCACAAATTTTGTGCACCAGGCCTCCAGTATGTATATATGCATGTTTGTATTCTATGTATGTATATAGGGTATTCCAAAAATGTATACACTAGTACACTGTAACAGTGATAAGTCAATTTTTAAAATTATGTGTATTTTAATATACACATATACATATACACACATGTATACATACGAATATACAACACATAATATATGTATGTATATAGAATGCAAATAAATTTATATAATATTTAAAAATAAATACATAGATCACTGCATTTCATTTTTAATTTAGTATGTGTTTATATTAATCTGTCAAGAATTTTCATTACAGTGTGTACTTTGTAAAAACTTAATGACAGAAGATACAATTCCTTAATTTTGAGAACATCTAAAAAAGTTAACATCTTTTTCATCAAAAGTAGAAGAGATATTAAGGGAACAGCAATTTTCTGAAGCAAGTATTGGAAATTAATACTCTTGGGATGGAAAAACTGTCAATTACTTGTTGATCCTATTAGTCTTTAGCTTTGGGCATTACTAGGGAACTTTTCTCTACTGCAATCAATATTTAAGTGTAATTGTCCTTAAAGTTTGTTTCTATTTATAATCACATACCTAGATGTGTTACCTACATTATGCAATGAAGACTAGAAAACCCATAATGCCCCAATGTAAACACAAATTTCAAGTGTCAGATGAAAGTTTTAGTTATACCTTATACTAGTATATCTTATGAATTATGAAGGAAAGATAATAGTGAGTTCTCTTTCTCCTCAGTCTCCTCCTGACCATAGAAAAAAATCTAAGAATATTTTTCCATTGTTTTAGAAGCATGAGACAGTAAGCCAGGGCAAGTGAAGTAGGGAAACTGAGACAGATAGCTGGACAAACTAGGAGAGCAATTCAGAGTCAAATACAGAAAGTCACTTCCCTAGAGATATCATCTAGGCTTCAGTTGTATTCCAGCTCTAGGCACAGAAAAGCTGCAAAACCAGGTGGGTGAAGCCAGGACCAACTGCAGTGACTAATGACCCTCTGCCCTGGTACTGACCAATCATTAGAGACCATGACCCTGAAAGAGCACATCTGGAAAACTGATGAATATTCTGCTGAAACCCTCCCTGAAAGTCTCCCCTAAGATTCCCTCTTGCAAGAGAGATATAAAAGCTTCAGGACAAAGGACCCAATGTATGGGCTCTCCCTCTGAGGTATGACCCACGCTGATCCCTTCCCCCTCTTCTTCCATCGCTTCTTCACCCACAGGCACCCATCTCCAAAAAGCTAAGGGACTCTATGAGACTTACAACTGGGGGAGCAATGGACGGAGGCAGCTCATCCCAGGCTAACCCTGAACCAGTCTGCAAGGCCCCCTTTTCTCTGACTTCTCAGTGGACTAAGGTTCTCCTGTTGCTTTTTCTATGCTAAGTGCTTCCTTGTTTCACTTTTACCAGACTTAATAAATGTACCTTCATAGTCACCTGGCCTTATATTGTGAAATCTTTCCTACTTGAAGACAAGAACCCACTGGCGCTAGGCAGCCCCACTGAAGGCCATGTCCCCTGTTTGGTAGCAGCACCATTGGGTAATTTATGCCTTTTCATAAAGTATAACAGCCAAATTGTAATGTTTCTTTAAATTTACATACCTGACCATATCTATTTATATCTATCATCTATCTATCATCTATCTAGATATTATTCTTTATTCTCACAACTAATTATGCCCATTTTTAACTATGTGAAGAAATAGATATTTCTGTTGGAAATGTAGATTCCTAATGTACTTTTTTTCAGCAACTAAACAGAGTCATCTAACTACAAAGAAGGAATATAAGTTAAGAAATTCTATATTTAAGAAACTTCAATGAGATTATTGCATACCCAATTAAAAATGTATATAAAAGTCTCAATTAGAACAATGAGAATAAGAAATGAGTGATTATTTTCTTTTTTAATATATTTTTTTGTTGATTTCAGAGAGGAGGGGAGAGGGAGAGAGAGATAGAAACATCAATGATGAGAGAGTCATTGATCGGCTGCCTCCTGCATGCCCCACACTGGGGATCAAGCCCACAGCCCGGGCATGTGCCCTGACCAAGGAATAGAATCATGACCTCTTGGTTAATAGGTTTGTGTTCGAGCCATGCCAGCAAGGTAGAATATTGATTTTAAAGCAGCTTTTGGATCCTAGTGATAATGTAGTGGTATTATGTGACTGTTATAACAAATTGTCACCAGCTTAGTGGCTAAAAGAGCAGAAATTTATTCTGTACAATTCTGGAAGCTGGAAATACAAAATGTTAGTATCACTGGGGCAAAACCAAGGTGGTGTCAGCAAGTCCACGCTTCCTCCAGAGGCTGCAGTCCTTGCTGTTGGAGCTTCTGGTGGCTGTTAGCATTCCTTAGCTTTGGGGTGCATCACTACAACCTCAGAAACCAGCATCTTCAAATCTCTCTGCTCATCTTCCTATTGCTTACTTC
>NW_006289813.1:14476703-14484420 GCF_000327345.1 Myotis davidii | reverse complement strand
CCTGCAGGATAATCCCTGCTAATTTCCACATCTCAAGATTCTTAATTTAGTAACTTCTGTAAAGAGTCTTTTTCGGAAGAAGAAGGCAACATTTACACATTCCAGGGATCAGTGCCTGCTATCTCTGGTGGTCTGTTTGCCTTTTTTTTTTTTTTTTTTAGCTTATCACATGAGAACTTTATAGCTAAAACACATATAAATACTCCCAAAATTTGGAAAAACAAGCCACAGATAAATATCTGTTAAAATATTTATCATTAGAGAGAACATATGCTAATACTGAAAAATCTGTTTCTGTATGTTCTATTATCAATATTAAACAGTATCTTGAATAGGATACTATCTATAATAATAAAAACATAATATGCTAATTATACTGGGCAGCTGAATAACCTTCCAGACAACCTTCCGGATGACCTTCTGGATGAAGCCGGGGCTGCGAGGGTCAAGGCAAGCTGCCGAGGCTGTGAGGGCTGAGCCCCTTGCACGAATTTCGTGCTTTAGGCCTCTAGCTATGTATAAGATACATGTTTTTCTACCTACAATGCACATAAACAGAGGTATCTTATGAGGGAAAATATGCATGTATACATTTAGACTGATTAAGCTCAGAGAATTTTATTAACTCAAAACACTAATTGTATTAAATTCAAATAACATTTTTAAACAAGCCAGTTTTAAAAAGATCTCACTTATTGTAGTAGCTTAATATAATTTTTAATAGGCTTTTATTTTTATGAGTTTATTAAAAATATTACCAACAATTTTAAAAATAGGAAGTCTTACACATACAAAATAATGTTTTATTCTACTTACATATACATTTTTCAAAAGTGGCAGGTTCGTGTATAGTAAAGTACTTTTAAATTCAATTTGTATGATTTACTAAAGTCTCTGGAGAAATTAAAAACAGTAAAACACTAACACTAGAGTATTGTGAACTTTTTAAAAATAGACATCAAATATTTCTAAGAAAAGAAATTCTCTCAGATAAAACAATTTAGATTGTTGCTTTGAAAAAGATTGTCTTTATAGATTGACTTTAATGGGAAATTGTCAACATTTCTTTTTCCTTACTTATGCATAAAAATAAAAGGGGGAAGTTAACTATATGTTCTTATCATTATTAAACATTTGTTTTGGTTAGTTGGGCATAAACACAAGGTCTCTGACAGAATTTGCTCTTTATTATTATTTTTTTTCTTTTAATTCCTTATTGTTTAAGGTATTACATATAATATTACATATGTCTCCTTTCCCCCTGTTGACCTCTTCCCGGCAACACCCATCCCCAGCACATGCCCTCACCCTCCCTAGTGTCTGTGTCCATTGGTCATGATTATAAGCATGCATACAAGTCCATTGGGTGATCTCTTATCCCCCACTTCCACCCTCCCCTGCCTTCTATCTGAAGTTTGACTGTCTGTTCAATGCTTCTCTGTCTCTGGATCTATTTTTGTTCATCTGTTTATGTTGTTCACTATATACCACAATTGAGTGAGATGATATGATATTTATCTTTCTCTGAATGGCTTATTTCACTTAGCATAATGCTATCCATGTACATCCATGCTGCTGCTAATGGTAAGAGTTCTTTCTTTTTTACAGCAGCGTAGTATTCCATTGTGTGGATGTACCACAGTTTTCTAATCCACTCATCTGCCGATGGTCACTTAAGCTGTTTCCAAATCTTAGCTATTATAAATTGTGCTGCTATGAACATACAATGGGAGGTCCATTTTTAATTTTTTGAGGGAATTCCATATAGTTCACCACAGTGGCTACACCAGTCTGCATTCCCACCAGCAGTGCACAAGGGCTTCTTTTTCTCACATCCTCACCAGCACTTGTCCTTTATAAATTTGTTGATGACAGCCATTCTGACGGGTGTGAGATGGTACCTCATTGTTGTTTTGATTTGCATCTCTTGGATGATTAGTGACTTTGAGCATGTTTTTATATGTCTCTCAGCATTCTGTATGTCCTCTTTTGAAAAGTGTCTATTTAGGTCATTTGCCTATTTTTTTGATTGGGTTGTTTATCTTCCTTTTGTTAAGTTGTATGAGTTCCCTATAAATTTTGGACATTAGGCCATTGTCAGATATAACATTGGCAAATACGTTCTTCCATTCAGTGGGATTTGTTTTGTTGATGGATTCCTTTGCTGTGCAGAAGCCCTATTTTTTTTTTAATGTAGTCCCATTTGTTTATTTTCTCCTTAGTTTCCATTGCCCTAGGAGCTATATCGGTAAAGATATTGCTATGACATATGTATGATATTTTGCTGCTTGTGGATTCTTCTAAGATGTTTATGGTTTCCCATCTTACATTTAAGTTCTTTATCATTTTGAGGTGTTTTTTTTTTTTGTGTGTGTGTGTGTGTGTGTGTGTGTGTGTGGTGTAAGTTAGTGGCCAAGTTTCATTTTTTTGCATGTATCTGTCAATTTTCCCAGCACCATTTATTGAAGAGACTGTCTTGACTCCATTGTATGCTCTTGCCTCATTGTCAAATATTAATTGAGCATAAAGGCATGGGTGGATTTCTGGGTTCTCTATTGAGTTCCATTGGTCTACATGTCTGGTCTTGTGCCAGTACCAGGCAGTTTTGAGAACTGGGGTTTGATAATATAGCTTGATATCTGGTACCGTGATCCCTCCAACTTGGTTCTTCTTCCTCAAGATTGCTCTGGCTATTCAGAGTCTTTTTTTTTTTAATTCCAGATGAATTATTGGAGAGTTTGTTCTAGGTCTTTGAAGTATGCCACTGGTATTTTAATGGGAATTGCATTAAGTCTATAAATTGCTTTGGGTAGTATGGACATTTTAATGATGTTGATTCTACCAATCCATGAACATGGTATATGATTCCATTTGTTTATATCTTCTTGTCTTTTTTTTTAATGTCCTGTAGTTTCCTGAATACAGGAAATTTACCTCTTTAGTTAAGTTTATTCCTAGGTATCTTAATTTTTGTTGCAATGGTAAATAGGATTTTTTTCTTCTTTTTCTGTGAGTTTATTATTGCTGTATAAAAAGGTCATAGGTTTCTTGGTATTAATTTTGTATTATTCAGCTACATTTCCAAATTCATTTATTAAATCTAGTAGCATTCTTGATGGAATCTTTAGGGCTTTCTATGTACAATATCATGTCATCTGTGAGTAATGACAGTTTTACTTCTTCTTTTCCAATTTGGATGCCTTTTATTTCTTCTTCTTGTCTGATGCTATGGCTAGCACTTCCAGTACTGTGTCAAACAGAAGTGATGAGACTGGGCATCCCTGTCCTGTTCCTGTTCTTAGGGGAAATGGTTTTAGTTTTTGCCCATTGAGTATGATGTTGGCTATAGGTTTGTCATATAAGGCTTTTACTGTGTTGAGGTATAATCCCTCTATGCCCACCTTGCTGAGCGTTTTTATCATGAAAGGGTGTTGGACTTTTGTCATCGATTTACTAAGATTTTGTTGATGATTTTGGCATCTATGTTCATGAGGGATATTGGCCTGTAATTCTCTTTCATCGTGTTGTCTTTATCTGGTTTTGGTATTAGGGTGATCCTGGCTTCATAGAATGAGGTTACAAGTTCTCTTGCCTCTTGAATTTTTTGGAATAGTCTGTGGAGGATAGGTTTTAGTTCTTCCTTGAATGTTTGGTAAAACTCCCCTGTGAAGCCGTCTGGCCCCAGGCTTTTGTTTGCTGGCAGCTTTTTGATGACTGCTTCAATTTCTTCCATAGTTACTGGCCTATTGAGATTTTTAGAATCTTCCTGATTGAATTTTGGAAGGTTTTATTTTTCTAGGAATAAGTCCATTCCCACCAGGTTATCTAGTTTGGTGGAATAGAGTTGTTCATAGTAATTTTTAACAATCCTTTGTATTTCTGTGGGGTCTGTTGTTATTTCGCCTCTTTCATTTCTGAATTTGTTTATTTGAGTCCTCACTCTTTGCTTCTTGGTGATCCTGGCTAGAGGTTCATCAATCTTGTTTATCCTTTCAAAAAAAAACAGCTCTTGGTTTCATTGATCTTTTGTATTGTTTTTTTTGGTCTTTATATCATTTATTTCTGCTCTGATCTTTATTATCTCCTTCCTTCTGCTCACTCTGGGCTTTTCTTGTTGCTCTCTTTCTAATTCTTTGAGTTATGGAGTAAGATGATTTACTACCTTTTGTTATTATTTTTTGAGGTTGGCTTGCGTAGCTATAAACTTCCCTCTCAGGATTGCTTTCATTGTGTCCCATAGATTTTGGATTGTTGTGTTTTTATTGTCATTAGTTTCCAGGATGTTTTTAATTTCTTCTTTTATCTCTTTGATAACCCAATCATTGTTTAATAGCATGCTATTCAGCTTTCAACAGTTTGAATTTTTTGGATTGTTTTTATTGTAGTTTATTTTTAATATTATGCCATTGTGGTCTGAGAAAGTGCTTGATATTATTTAAATCTTCTTGAATTTGGGGAGAATTTGCTTGTGACCCAATATGTGGTCTATTTTTGAAAATGTCTCATGTGCACTTGAGAAGAACATATATTCTGTGGCTTTGGGTGAGATTTTCTGAAGATGTCAATTAAGTTCATCTGATTGAATGAGTAATTTAGGATTCCTGTTTCTTTGCTGATTTTTTGTATAGAGCAGTGGTTCTCAACCTTTTAGCCCTTTAAAATACAGTTTCTCATGTTGTGACTCAGCCATAAAATTATTTTTGTTGCTACTTCATAACTGTAATGTTGCTACTGTTATGAATCATGATGTAAATATATGATATGCAAGATGGCCTTAGGGACCCCTGTGAAAGGGTCGTCCAACCCCCAAAGGGGTCGCAACACACAGGTTGAGAACCGTTGGTATAGACGGATTTATACAGTGATGTCAGTAGTGTATTAAAGTCCCCTACAATTATTGTATTGTTATCAATCTCTCTCTTAATATCTTCCAGGAATTTTTTACGTATTTGGGTGCTCCCGCATTAGGTGCATATATGTTTATCAGGGTTATATCCTCTTGTATCAATCCCTTTATTATTATGAAGTGGCCTTCCTTATCTCTTGTTATGGCCTTCACTTTGAGGACTATTTTGTCAGTTATAAGTAAGCTTTTTTTGTCATTTCCATTTGCCTGAAAGATATATTTCCATCCCTTCACTTTCAGTCTGTGTGAGTCCCTTGTTCTGAGGTGGGTTTCTTGTAGACAGCATATATATGGGTCATTTTTTTAAATCTATTCAGCCACTTTATGTCTTTTGATTGGAGCATTTAGTCCATTAACGTTTAAGGTTATTACTGATAGGTACTTGTTTGTAGCTATTTCTATTCTTTATGCCTGTGCATCTTCTTTACTTTCTATTTCTTCTTTTCACAACAGTCCCTTTAGCATTTCTTGCATTGCTGGTGTGGTAGTGATAAACTTCTAGTCTTTTTTGACTGTGAAGCCCCTGATTTCCCCTTCAATTTTGAATGATAGCCTTCCTGGGTATAGTATTCTTGGATTTATTCCCTTGCTTTGCATGACTTTGTATATTTCATCCCATTCCCTTCTGGCCTGATATGTTTCTGTTGAGAAATCATTTGATAATCTAATGGGAGATCCTTTGTAGGTATCTCTCTCTCTCTCTCTTTCTCTCTCTCTCTCTCGCAGCCTTTAAGATACTCTCTTTGTTGTTAATGTTTGCCATTGTAATTACGACAGGTCTTGGTGTGGGTCTCTTTGGGTTCATCTTGTTTGGGACTCTCTGTGCATGTGTGACTTTGTCTTCCCCAAATCAGGGACATTTACTGTGATTATTTCTTCAAATTGGTTTTCTAATCCTTGCTCCTCTTCTTGTCTTTCTTGCACCCCTATTTTATGTGTGTTACTTGGTTTCATGTTGTTCCAAAGCTCCCGTGGGCTCTGCTCCCACTTTCTAATTTTTTTCTCTAATTGCTGTTCAGATTGGGGTTTTTTTCTGCTCTGTCTTCTAATTCACTAATTTGGTCCTTCCCTTCTTCTAGTCTACTGTTGAAACCTTCCATTATGTTTTTTATTTTAGCTATATCTTTTTGATTTCCTCTTGATTCTTACAGAAATTGTTGATTTTCTCATCCATCTGGGTTATGAACTGTATGATCCTTACTCCTAATTCTTTTTCTGACATGTTGCATGCCTCTGTTTCACTTAGTTCCTTTTCTGGTGATTTCTCCTTTTCTCCATTTCATTCCTTTGGAGGCTTTGTGTTTTTGTTTTTGTTTTTGTTTTGTCTCCCCATTGTTTTCTCTTATTAAAAGGTGCAGGTGCTGAGTTGCACAGACCTGTGGCTGAAGTGGAGGGCTTGGTGGGAGGGTCACACACCCTGAGAGTCACCAGAGGGCCCAGGCGCTGAGATGCTCATGGCCTGTATCCACAGCAGTGTTTTGATAGGAAGGTCGTGCTCCCTGAGAATCACTGGAGTGCTCAGGCAACTCACAGAACTTGCTTTTGAGGGGCTTACAAATTTGGAGGCTAAGAGAGACAGCATCAATTTCATGTAACAACTCATTAGTCTAAGCATAATGTTAATTAAGTATAGTAAATAGTAATAAATGAAGGGCAAATTTAGAAGGAATTACTATTTTGCACAGAATGGTCTTTGAATCATAAGCTTGGATGGAAATCCAAAGCTCTGGGTTTGTCTGTAGAATTTTGGTGATTTTGGTTTGGGTACATATTCTGTCTCAGATTATCTCCCTCTTTCTGTCTATCTTTTTTTTTCTTTAAATATTTTACTTTCATTTCTAAAGTAAGCAATGAACTTATAAATGACTCATAAGTTTATTTATTAAATAAAAAATCATAACATAATTTCTAATAGAGAAAATAATAGCTATGCTGATCTCTTGATTACTCTTCACCATGTTTTTTGGCTTAAATTTCCTATAAAACTATATGGTTCCAAAATATATCATATTCAACTGACTTTATTTCAGTAAATTTGAACTATGCTGAATGTTGGGAAGAAAAACAATGCCTTTTTTTCCTGCTCTAAGAGAGCTTTATAAGTCCTTTTGAATGATGAGCTGGATTGACAAAACACATGGTAATCAAAGCAAAAAATATTATAAGACAACCAGGAAGTACATGATCTGGTGTAAGGTACAAGAGAAGTCCACCAAGAGAAAGTAATGCCAGAGCTCAAATTCAAAGGTTAAGTAGAATTCATTCACTTAAAAAGGATAAAAAGAAAAATAAGCAGAGGGAGCTATAAAATAAAAGACACTGAGAAAAGAAGTAGAAAGGATATTAGGGAATTATGAGCAGATTGTTTGCATTATTGTAAGATGCAAATGGATATACCATTAGGAGCAATATGGCTGAAGAGATACACAAGGACGAAGTCATGAAAAGATTTTTGTTTTGTTTTTTATTTCAGGGTCACTGAATTTGAAATTTAATTGAAAAATCTAGGAGAATTAAAAAAAACACCCATAATCAACTCTGCAGTCTTCAAGATATTCCCAGCTGCAATGTGGACAATGGATTTTAATCATATTTATCAGTGGGTGCACTATTGCACCCCAGGTGACTTTGGCAATGTCTGGAGACATGTTTAGCTGTCAAACAGGTGTGAGAAGAGGTGTTAATGACATCTAGAGCTAAGATTGAGGAGTTAGGTGGGATTAGGCAGTTTAGGGTAAGGGCCTAGGGAAGGGAAGATGGTAGCTAAAAAGGAAATGAGCCAGATGGTCAGGATGTGAGCAAGCTCAGTGC
>NW_006289813.1:14469131-14476334 GCF_000327345.1 Myotis davidii | reverse complement strand
GGAATCTTTTTAAAATCCTGATTTCTGGGCCTCATCCTCCGGAAATTCTGTTTCTTTGTTACTAATGTTGTGGCCCCACCCCATAACAAAGAAACAGAATTTCCGGAGGGTGAGGCCCAGAAATCAGTATTTTAAAAAGATTCCCAGGTGATTCTAACATGCAGCCAAGGTTGAGAGCCACTGCTCTAGACCTACCAGAGTGTTAGTGGGTGAAATTTTCTGACTCTCATTTTAGGAGCTCTTGTCCCCTTAAAATGTCTTTCTACTTTGATGTTTTGGTGGAGATTGTAAAGTGAGAGGATTTGGTCCTCATAGTAATAATACTGAAGACCCCATGTCCCCAAATGCCCCTGGTGTCCTCTCCATCTGGATCTTATTAGCTGGGGCAGTCCAATTCCTTTCATCCCCGACCCCCTCATGTGTTGAGGAGGGCCCCAGATTGATGCCCAGAGGGCCCTTATTGAGGACCTTCAACACTTTTGCCATTGTCAGTCCCTGTCTGTCCTTTTGGGTGCAGGGGACCTAGCTCACTATCATGGTTTACTCCTCTACTCAGGAGCCGCCTTCTTAGCACTCTTCACTGGAATTATTGTCCTTGTATATAGCCTTGACTCATTTCTAGAGTGGACAGAGCCTTCAGAATGAGAGCCTGAATCCTCATATGGGTGTGATGGCTGATTTGGCCACAGGCAGAAACTTCAAGGCTTAGCTCTAGCCATCTGGCCACTGGACCCCTATTCCCCCTGATTTTCCTTGTCCTTCAGGCTCTCCTAAATGCCTTCCTCCAACACAACTCTCTCTCCAGTGCCATTTTAACTGGGTGTGGACCAGGTACAGACAAGTTAGGGTTTTCTCTAGACTCCCCTAGGAGAGTGGTCTGCAAACTGCAGCTCGTGAGCCACATGTGGCTCTTTGGCCCCTTGAGTGTGGCCACGAAGTTTCAATTGCATTGTAAGTGCGCGCCCACATGTGGTATTTTGTGGAAGAGCCACACTCAAGGGGCCACAGTTTGCCGACCACTGCCCTAGGATAAGTAGCAGGAAGAGGTTTCAGATGTCAGAGCAGATTCTCCAACTGACTCTCTTCACCTGTGTCCAAATTTACCCTCTATGGCCAAATTCATCTGCATCCTGCTTGAGTTCATCCTGAAAAATTGGGACTCTTTTGACCTCCATACTTTGAAGAAGTGTGATGGCAAGCCCCCTCCCTGCTTGCATCACCATAACTACATCCCTGGCCTCTGTAATCTCTCACTCACTTCTTGGCAGATTGACAGTGAAAAGCAGGGGAGAGGGAGGTCTGAATGAATGCATGCAAGCACTCTTTGCCTGCGGAGGGGTGGGACCTCCACCTAGGCAACAGGCTTTCAGCGATGCCACTTGGAAGTCATATCTGTTGGGGACAGGGTGGCAGTGGTGGCTCAGGAGGCCCAGGCTCCAGAGGGTTGGCATGGGGGTGGGGGCGCTGCTCAGCTCCTGGGCCGCCCGGAGCAGCATCCTACTGGGCCAGGGCGCTGGGCCCTGCTGAGGCCTATGCCACACACCAGGGCCCTGGCCGAGGCTCCAAGCAGCTGCAGGTGCAATGCAGTGGGAGAAACAACCAAGAGCATGGGGCAACCATGGGAGGGCAGGCAGCATGGGTGCTTAGAAATGGGAAAGGTGGGCCACCCGCCCAGCACTTCTGGAGGGTCAGAGCTGTGTTTAGTTGCGGGGCTGGCCCTCCCCAAACTGCAACAAATACCTGGGAGCTTACCATAACATCTTACCTAATAATAGACAAACATGTAAATTGACCATACCTTCGCTATGCTAACCAGCCAATCAGGAGAGTATGCAAAATAACCCAACAAAGATGGCGGTTAATTTGCATACGTAGGCTCCAAGCAGTGGAGCGAAGACAGAAGGTGGCTCCGGCCGGAGAGAAGGCCTGGGTCCCAGGTGCTGGAGGAAACTGGTGCCAGCAGCCAGGAGAAGGGAAGGGCTATTGCACAAATCTCTTCGTGCAACAGGCCTCTAGTGTAACATAAAAAGAATGTCTAGAACAGGGGTCCTCAAACTATGACCCGCGGGCCACATTCAAATACAAATATTGTATTTGTTCCCATTTTGTTTTTTTACTTCAAAATAAGATATGTGCAGTGTGCATAGGAATTTGTTCATAGGTTTTATTTAAACTATAGTCTGACCCTCCAACGGTCTGAGGGACAGTGAACTGGCCCCCTGTTTAAAAAGTTTGAGGACCCCTGGTCTAGAATGTGTATGTATGCCATATATGGGAGACAAAGAATGTAGGAATGTATATAAGGCAAGGCCCCTCCATGTTTGTAACTCAGCCTCTGGAGAGAACTCCACTGAGCTGGCACTGGTGCAAATAGAGTCCTTTTCTGAACCTCTAAGTGTGTTTGGTTTGTCGCTTCCCACCGGCCTGATTTCTGGCATACAGAAGTGCTTAATATTTTTCTGTTCCCAAACCTGGCCTGAATACAAATGGGATGGGAAGAAATGGCCTCCTGAGGGAAGTATAAACTATGACATAATTTTACAATTAGACTTATTTTGTAAGAGGGAAGGAAAATGGTTCCAGGTGGCCTATGTCCAAGCCTTCTTTTTTCTCTGGAAAATCATAAATTATGCCAACAATGCAAAATAGATCCAGCTCTCTTGGCAGCTTTGACTCTCGAGATCTGCATGTCATAGAGAACAACAAGGATCCCCTTCAAGCTCCCCCTGAATCCTCCATCCCACCTTGTCCTGGACCTCCCAGTTGGGAGATTCCCCCTGAGTGAATCAGAGCATGTGGTAACTGAACCCCTGCTTCCGTCTATCGAACAGTCTTAGAAGCAGCACAAAAGTTAGGAGATGAGTTTTATATAGCCAACACCCAAGATGACAATAACCAGCAAAAGAAAGAATGTTTCTCCACTTGGTGGCAGGCAGTCCCCCATAGCGGTTCTCAACCTTCCTAATGCTGCGACCCTTTAATACAGTTCCTCATGTTGTGGTGACCCCAACCATAAAATTATTTTCGTTGCTACTTCATAACTGTAAGTTTGCTACTGTTATGAATCATAATGTAAATATCTGATATGCAGGATTTATTTTCATTGTTTTTGACCCACAAGTTGAGAACCGCTGCCCTAGAGGATCCTCAAAGGAATCCAGATTACCCTTTGGGAGAAGGGCAGTCTAGGCATTTTCAGACATATTTACTACAGGGTCTGAGAAAGAGTTGCTCCAAACCCCTAAATTACTCCAAACTATCATCCGTAGCCCAAGGGAAAGATGAAAATTCCTCAGCCTTTATGAACAGGCTCAGGGAGGCATTCACCGAATACACTTCTATGTCTCTGGACTCCTTTGAGGGCCAATTAATTTTGAAGGACACATTTATCACTCAATCAGCCTCAGATATCAGGAGGAAGCTTCCAAAATTGGCTATTGGTCTTGAGAAGAGTACCCTTGATAATCATTTGAAAGTTGTCACTTCGAACTTTTATAACTGAGATTGGGACAAGGCCCAAGAAAGGGAAAGGAGAGATTAAAAAAAAAAAAAAAAAGCTGTTGCCCTGGTAGCGGCTTTATAGGAGGCAAATCTCAGTGGTCAGCTCCCTGAAAGGCCATGTTCCTGAGGTAGCCTGCTATAATTGAGGCCAGGAGCGGCATTTCAAGAGAGATTTCCCTTGGAAACCCAGAAGGACTCCCAGACCCTGTCCTGTTTGCAAGGGAGACCATTGAGAAGGGCAGAGTGTCCCCAGAGGGCAAAGGCTCCTGGAAGATCCCCTGTCTCTGATTGTTCATCACCAAGACTGAAGGGCCCCAGGGCATTCCTTGACTCCAGCTTGACTGTCATCTCCACCCAGGAGCCCTGGGTGATCCTGACCATTGAAGGAAAGGAAGTCAACTTCCTCCTAGACATTGAGTCACCTATTCCATTCCCTCCCCAATCCTGGTCTCCCCTCCTCTCATAGTGTGACCTTAGAGGTGTCTCCTGAAAGCCTGTAACTAGGCAATTACCCTGCCTCTCTATTGTAACAGGAGATTTCCTCCTCTCACATGCCTTCATGATCATGCCAAGAAGTCTGACCTCCCTTTTAAGGTGAGAAAAATTAGCTCAATTAGGTACTACAATACATATAGTTCCAGAGCAGTCATTATGCCTGCCCCTATTTGAAACTGAAATCAACCCAGAGGTGTGGGCTATGCAAGGAAGGGTGGGACAGGCCATTGGGGCCACCCCTATCCAAATACATCTCAAGGACCCAACCTCCTTTCCCCACCAGAAGCAGTACCCCCTGAAGCTTGAGGCTAGAAAAGATTTACAAGTAATTATAGAAAACCTGAAAACACAGGGTCTCCTTAAGCCCTGGAATAGCCCATGCAACTTCCCCATCTTGGGAGTGCAAATACCCAAGGGTGAATGGAGACTAGTACAGCATCTCTGTCTAATAAACAAAGTGGTGATACCTTTACACGCCATAGTTTCTAATCCATACACTTTGCTGTCTCAATGCCCTGGTTACTGAATGGTTTATGGTATTGGCCCTGAAGGATGCTTTTTCTATATTCCCCTTGACCTGGATTCACAATATCTCTTTGCATTTGAGGATCCCTCTGACATTCCACCCAGATAAATTGGACTGTTCTGCTCCAGGGGTTTAGGAATAGTTCCCATTTGTTTGGTCAGCACTAGCACGAGATTTAAATCAATTTACATGCCCATAGACTAAGGCTCTACAGTATGTAGATGATATCCTCCTCTGTGACCCGTCTGAGGACATTTCACAGGAAGGCACACAGCCTTGCTTCACTTCTTGGCTGAGAGAGGGAATAAGGTCTCCAGGACCAAGGCCCAGTTCTGCAAGCCCTTCATAAAATATTTAGGGCTAAACCTGACCAAAGGCACCAGGGCATTAGGGGAGGACCAGATAAGATCCATCTCTTCCTTCCCACTCCCTTGGATGCTCGAACAATTAAGAGGATTCCTGGGAATAATGAGATTCTGTAGACTTTGGATCCCAGGATATGGAGAGATAGCCACACCTTTATACACACTAATGAAAGCAACTCAAAAGAATGAAGGCCAATTTATTGAATGGCAGCCTGAGTCCAAGCCAGCATTTAACCATTTCAAGCCCCAGCCTTGAGTCCACTTGTAGGGCAAGAATTCAACCTACATGTAACTTTGTTTTGTAAAATTATTTATTTATCTAAGATGCACCTACACTGAATTTATCTGAAAAATAAAAAAGTCAATATTAAGAAAAAAATTGTAAATGGAAGATAATAAGAGAGTGTTTCACATGCCAGCTAAGTTACTGGCGTGCTATGTTTGGCACGTGTGCCGGGGTTGACCACCCCTGGGTTAGGGTTAGGGTTAGGGTTAGAATTTAGGGTTAGTGTTAGGTTAGGGTTAGGATTTAGGATTAGGATTAGGGTTAGAGTTAGCATTTAGGGTTAGGGTTAGGGTTAGGGTTAGGGTTAGAATTTAGGAGTAGGGTTAGGGTTAGGGTTAGAATTTAGGAGTAGGGTTAGGGTTAGGGTTAGAATTTAGGAGTAGGGTTAGGGTTAGGGTTAGAATTTAGGAGTAGGGTTAGGGTTAGGGTTAGAATTTAGGATTAGGGTTAGGGTTAGGGTTAGCGTTAGGATTTAGGGTTAGGGTTATGGTTAGGGTTATTGTTAGGGTTAGGGTTAGAGTTTAGGGTTAGGGTTAGTGTTATGTTATGATTTAGGATTAAGGTAGTGATAGGGCTTAACATTAGGTCTAGTGTTTGGGTTATGATTTATGGTTAGGGTTTGTGTTAGTTTAGGGTTAGGTTTTGTTTTGGGGTGAATATGAAGATTAGGTTTTCGGCCTCGAGTTAAGATTTATGCTTAGGGTTAGGTTAAGGTTAGGTTATGTTTAAAATTTAGGTTTAGAGTTAGGGTTAGTGTGTAGGCTTTCTTCTAGTGTTATATTTATAGTCCATATAATAATATACTCTTCTTTAAACCCACCTATCTCCTTCCTGACAAAAAGCAAGTAACAGAGTATGACTGTGAACAGTTTAATGTTAGCAGTTATGGTTAGGGTTAGATTTAGAGTTAGTGATTAGCTTTAGTGTTACAGGATAAGGTTTGGGTAAGGAGTTTAGAGTTAGTTTTAGCATTAGGGTTAGGTAATAGTGTTATATTTAGGGTTATAGTTCAAGTAAAAACGTGTCCCTCTTTAACCCAGCCACCTTCCTCCCAGAAGAAAAAGAAATAACAAGTATGACTTCAAACAGGTAATACTCCAATCCTGTGGGGCCAAAGAAGCCTTGAGGGAGACTCCCTTATTAAGTCCCTATCTAACCGTGGTCACAGATGTAAGTTCCTTCATGGCACATGGGGTTCATCAGGCTGGGTATGCTCTGGTCACCCTCACCACCACTTCAGAGAGCATTTTACTTTCTCCTGGCTGGAGAGCTCAGTTAGCCGAGCTGATTGCCCTGACAGGAGCACTGGAGCTCAGTAAGGACACGAGAGTAAATATATACACTGACTCTAAATATGCTTTCTTACTCCTTCTAGCCCATGCTGCCATCTGGAAGGGGAGACACTCCTAATGAATCCCCTGTGTAAAATCATAAGGAGATTGATTGGCTCCTGCCCTCCATATAACTCTCCTCAGAGGTAGCTGTTAAACATTGCAAAGGTCACCAAAGAAGAGCTGATGGAGTCATGGAAGGAAATAGGCTAGCTGATCTGGCTGCCCAGGCTGCAGCCAGAGCAGGACTCTAAATCCTTGGATTCCTTAGCTGATATAGTCGTGGTAATCATTTACCCTTTGACTACATCTTGGCAGAGCTAGGAAGAGTCTGTGCAGTGATTAACAAAACTTGCTGCACTTAAGTCAGTAATTCCAGCCTCCTGGAGACAAACATAAGGAACGTTTACAAACAAGCAGAATGGCTGCATAAGTACAACCATCAGGACTGGGATGTAGGGCAGTCTTTCTCTTCCTGGCTGCCTAGCATAACTTGGCTCCTACCCTTTCTAGGTCCCCTCATTCTTTAGTACTCCTAATTTTTGGACCCTGCCTTTTTAACCGCTTAGCTAATTTTGTGCCTTCCCACCTAGGAACCTTCAAATTACAGGTGGTTATGGAAAAGGATCCCCACATGGATAACCCGATTTTCCGCAGCCCTCTGTCCTCCTCTCCTGACAGAACCCTGACTGTTGGGTC
>NW_006289813.1:14466812-14469087 GCF_000327345.1 Myotis davidii | reverse complement strand
TCAGAGTGGTTGTGTCCTTAAGGTCAGATAGGTTACTTCATCAGAAGGGGGGCATGAGGAGTTAGATGGGATCAGGCAATATTGGGTAAAGTCCTCGGGGAGGGGAGGTGTTATATAAGGAGGGAATGAGGCAGATGGTCAGGATGTGAGCAAGATAGCTGGAATGTACCAGTCAACTGAAGAGTGGAAACTAAACGGGAGAAGATGAGGGCAAAAGGAGATTGGCTGGTGTTTTTTTTGAAAGAGCCAATAGAAGGCAAGTGCAGAGATTGTAACCCACTAGACTAGTGAGCTTCTGTGACAACCCTTTTCGGGACCCCTTTCATGTGTGAGAGCTTTGTTACTTTCTCCATAAGAAACTTTGCTTCCATTTTGCTTACCCCTCCCCTGAATCCATTCTGTGATTTCTCAAGACAAGGAACCCAAGAGCTCACATTTGGGTCTCTGTATGAGTAGAGGCAGGGATGCTACTAAACACCCTACAATGCATAGGACAGATAGCCACAACTTCAAGAAATCATCTCCTCCAAATGTCAACAGTGCAGAGGTAGAGAAACCAGGGATTAAAGGGAAGGAGTCACCAGTTTGTGATAAAGCCTGTTAGGAGGCTGTCACAGTAATCAAGGTAAATTGGGAGGCATAGCAAGATGGTCCAAGCAAGTGAGTGAGTATGAAGGAAAGGAGATTGATTCTAAATAGATCAGCAAAACTTGATGACTGATTGAATTTGAGTATAGACAGCTAAAAGGAAAGTTGGAATAATGTAGTTTAATAAAATTCAAACATGAATAAAAATGGTTAAAAAAAGATCTGCTATAAAAATTACTTAGCCATAGCAGAAGTTTAAAATAATTTAATTTTACTTACTTTTTTTCTATTTTAAAATGTACTCACTGAGAGCTACTTGCCTTACCTCAGTACCACCATTTTTTAAAAAATAATATTAAAGACCAAAGAAAAGATAGATTTAAATTTATTTTACTTTTCCCCCTCACAACCTGTTTCTATTTGTGTGTAAGTCCTCTCAGGTAAAAACACTCCTTAATATCTCATTATAATTTTGTAATCACTTACTAGGGGCCCAGTGCACAAATTTGTGCACCCTGAAAGGAACTGTGGGCCACAAGGCTGTGGTAGGTACAGGGGTGGGTGTTGACCCATCCTCCATGCCCCCACTTGGCCCCTCCTGCCACGACCCCCTGGTTCCATCTGCTGGCAGCCCCACTTCCACTGCCACCGTTCCCACATGCTGACAGTGCCAGCCCTGCTGATGGCACAGAGCGATTGGGGCTGGCGCCAACAGTGGGTGCGAGTGGTGGCTGCTGCTTTGATGGGCCTTCAGGAGCAGGGGGAGGTAGAGAAGCCCTCAGGGGCGATCGGGGCCAGCAGCCGCCACTCACACCCGTTGATGGACCCGAGTGGTGCGAGTGGTGGCTCCAGTGCTGGCTGTGGGTGCGAGCAGGGCCAGAGCCGGCAGTGGGTGTGAGCAGTGGCTTTGGCGCTGGCAGCAGGTGCAAGTGGGCCTGGCGCCAGCAGCAGGTGTGAGTGTTGGGTGGGACCGCGGTGTGCGAAAGCAAAATATTTTCAGTAACCCTACCACACTCACCTGCTCCACCATCCTGCCATGGCCAACGCCTGCCATGGTCTGCACACGCCCCCTGGAGGTCAGCGCATGTCATCGCAACCGGTTGGTTGTTCCAGTTGTTTGCTTTCTGTCTGTTTGCATATTAGCCTTTTATTATATAGGATTGTTTACCTATTTGGGTTTTTAATTGGAATGCTTGGTAAAATGTTGAAAGGATCCCATTCGCCATGCAAGCAGACTATTAAAATGCCCCTGAAATGACAGATGATTTTATTTCCTAGGAAATCTTTCTTCTTCTTATAATGCACATGTTGAGGTTATATATATGATGTCAAAGTGTCTTTTTTAAATTTTATTTTATTTTTCTTTATTGATTAAGGTATTACATATGTGTCCTTATCCCCCCATTGCCTGTAGAGAGCGCCTGGAAAAGGCCCCTGAGCTGATTGTTGTCTGAATCCAGTGGCTCCTGGCAGAGCCATGCCCTGGAAACATACCTTGCCAGAGGCAAGTGTGTTGTCTGACCTTTAGCTCAGGTGCCAAGGGGTGGGTTTCATTATCTAAATCCCGCCAAGCACCAGGAATGGATGCAATTATCCAGGCAAAGCCATAAGTGGCAATTACAAAAAAGCCACAAGAATGAAGAATTCCAGTATGATCTTTAACCAAGATTTCACATAATTTCCTTAA
>NW_006289813.1:14460603-14466781 GCF_000327345.1 Myotis davidii | reverse complement strand
CTCTTTCATTTTCTCAATCCCCTGTCACCCCTACTCAGGACTCCTGTCTGCTCTCGAGCTGTGCTGGTTGCAGAAAAGAGAGAAATATTTATAATTGCCCCCTCCCCCACTCATGCCCTCACCTCTTGGTGTCTGTGTCCATTGGTTAGGCTTATATGCATGCAATCAAGTCCTTTGGTTGATCTTTCCCCCTTATCCTCACCCTCCCCTACCTTTTCTCTGAGGTTTGAGCATCTGATCGATGCTTCTCTGTCTCTGGATCAGTTTGTTCATCAGTTTATGTTGTTCCTTATATTCCAAAAATTGATATAAATTCTCGTGCAACCCATTTTTATAGAGACTTTTATCTTAGGAAAGGTACTTAATCCCTACAGTATCTTCAACTGAAAAATGGGTATAAACCCAGGGAACAATAGTTAAAAATAGTAAAGTCAAAGAGCATTTCTGGTTCCCACCTGACACAGTGTATTTTTTGTTGCTATGCATATATGCATAGATTGATAGATGGATATCAATATTAGATATGTGATCTATACTGTCTGTTTACGTGGATGTAGTCTTTACAAATTGACAGTTCTATAGCTATTGTAATTCAGATGTTGGTGCATACACTTATTCAGCTGGATGGTTAAATGGTTGTGGGTGAGATTATTTACTCAGGCAATTATATGAGGCATTGAATAATTTTACCCCACTGTTCTATGCAGAGACTGACATTACGGAAGCCAAAAGATCACTGATACATCAGCATTTCCTCATAAGTGTCCATGACTCTCTGGTGATTATTGTGTTTTCCTCTTATCGAGATAGCCTTGTCTTGAAAAATTTGTTAATCACTGACAATTGGCAGTTATATTGTCTGTCACTGATGGTGTTTTATATGGTGCATTGATCAATTCTGAAACCATTTCTTCTTCTTTCCTGTGCAGGAGAACCACTTCAACCAACTTTGTAGCCACAATTCATAAGTATTGCTGCTACTGCCCTGAAATATGGCCCATCTGGAAGAGCTAACTAGTGGCATTTGGGGTTTCTGTGTTAGAAAAATGGATGTTCTTTGTGCTTTTTTATTGATGAGAATTTTGTTCCCATTGGCTATTATTCATTGATGAAGCACTAACGATGCTGAAGGAGCAGAAGTAGGAAACATCTGAGAAAGTCACGTCTGACATGAGTGAAGTCGAATAGCTTTGCTTAGTTTTAATAGTATCTAACGGGATAGAGAATTACAGACATGATAGTTATACATTTTTTAGAATTATTTTTAAAAACATTAAAATATACTACAGCATTTGGGGAACAACTACTACTTATTACCTAGCTTAAAAAATAGCCCGTTATGTACATTTTAAGCCACTATTTGCTTTGAACCATACTCTTAGGTTGCGTCCACCTGCTCTCCAACATATGAAAGTGATCATGTTTAATTTAGGATTTACTAGTATTGCCAACCATCATTATTTTACTGTACATAGATGCCTTTAAGTAATGTATGGCATACTATTTATCACATGATCTGTTTTATATGTTCTTATCTGGAAAGTAAATTTCCATAACATGCTTTGCTCGCTCAAGCACATGTTCATGAGTTTCACTGGTATGTATTGTATAGTTCCTTATTAAATGCCATATAATTTATTACATGAATATAGTGCAATTTTGAAAGTTAGATTGTTCCTAATCTCTGCTATTGTAAACATTAGTGTAATAAATAATCCAGTCTGTATTTGGGGGGTATTTAATAAAAATCTCTAAAATATGTACATAGAAGTTGCATTAGTGTGCAAAGGCTATATGAATGTTCAACCTTAATAAACTTTGTAAAACCTTCCTTAATACCAGCTTGGTATAAGATAGCATGTAGCTACTCATATGAAAATTGTAAGAAATTCTCAAGGGAAACTCCTATACCTAATTAGTTAATTTAGCAAGGGCACTTGATGTAAGAACAATACACAAAAATCAATCATGATTCTATGTGCTAACAATAAATAATTTGAAAATGAAGTAGGTGTTGATTTAGATATATAACAATAAGTATATATAATTAAAACATATATAGCAAATGAAATAGTTAAGTATAAGCCAAGCAAAACATGTACATGAGATATATTTTCACTACTGAAAATATAAAAAAACTAATGTAAAATTATTCTAAATAAATGGTGAAATTTAGTATGTGCATGGATTGGAAAGCTCTATATCATTGATATAAATTCTCCACAAATTATTTATTGATTTAAAACAGTTTTAATCAGAATCCTGATAGAATTTATTGTAAAGAATAGAAGGATATCCTAAAATGCAATTATTTTTTTTTCTCTGTGGAAGACTGTCAGGGGAATAAAAATATAAGCAACATATTCAGAGAACCCACTGCATATCTGACAAAGGACTTGTATACAGAATATGTAAAAACCTCTCAAAGTCAAAAATAAGAAAAAATACAATTCAGTTTTTAAAATGAGCAAGATGCTTGAGCATATACTTCACCAAAAATATATAGCTGGCCAATAAGAATATTAAAGAAATCCTCAATTATTATCATTACCATTAAATTCAAAAAAGACCACAATGTGAAACCACTATATATCTATTAGAATGGTAAAATTAAAATATATAAAAATGACAATACCAAATATTGACAAAGATGTGGAGCAAGTAGAATTCTCAATATATTTGCATCAGGAGTGCAAAAATGGTCCACTCATTCTGAAAGCAGTTTGCAATTTCTTGTAAAGTTAAGCATACACTTACCACATAACACATTAAGGTTTGAATTCAACTTGTATAACCTCAAGTCTTTTCCTTAAAATGATGCTATAATTCATCCACATACATTCACATTTTTATGAGAAAATACTTCATTATTTTAGGGTTACTACTAGTATATTCCTTCCATTTATAATCCTAGAGATATTATGTCTAATGATGCTAGATAGGATTATAAGTCTTATTTCAGAGATGAACTAAGACTCACCAATCAGTCTGTGTCTTATAGAGCATTCACTTGACTGTGGATAAGATTGTTTGAGTAATAAGACTCACTCATATGTGGAATCTAATGAACAACATAAACTGATTAACTAAAATAGACCCAGAGGCATAGAAACATCAATCAGACTGTCAAACCTCAGAGGGAAGGCAGGGGAGGTTGGAGGAGGGGAAGAGATCAACCAAGGAACTCATATGCATATATGCATAACACATAGACACAGACAATAGGGTGGTGAAGGCTTGGGGCAGAATGGGGGAGAGGGCAAAGGTGGGGGAGAGAAAAGGACATATATAATACATTCAACAATAGATATTTATTAAAAAAAATAAAAAATAAAAAAGACTGTATTAATCTATTTATAAAAATAAAAGGGTAATATGCTAATTAGATCAGACAGACGAACAACCTTCCAGATGTCCTTCTGGACGTCCTCCTGGACGACCTTCTGGATGAAGCCAGGGCTGTGAGGGCCAAGCCGCTTGAAAGAATTTTATGCATTGGGCCTCTAGTAGATATATAAAGCTCAGTATTATCATACAGAATAAGGCAGATGGCAGATGTTCCCCATTACACATGATGATATTAACATGACAAAGTCCATATCAGCACCGCAGCTCATCTAAAATGCCATTACCTTATTATTGATTATTTCTACTTTAAATTTACTTGAGATATACTTGATTTATATGTATACTTTGTCTATTTACTTCAGAATGTTCTACCTGTCAAAATGAAGGAATCTGATGATATTCTTTCAATGAGGAGAATAGTAAATTTGCCTTTTTGTTATTGATAATAACAACAAAACACAAATTGTAAAAGTCTTATTCATCTTAACAAAGACACGTTAAACAAGGAACAATTACACATATAATTATTTCACCATAATTAAAATAATCGACATATTTAAAATAATTTAAATTCTATAAAAGGGTTTGTGCCTTTATTCTATCTTCCCTTTTATTTTTTGGTGCAAAAAGAGTTATAAGGAGTAAAAAAAACCACCATGCCTTAAATATTGTAAACATATTGAAAATCCCCAAGGAAACAATTAAAATACTTGTAAGTTATTTTTGTAAGAGTATTGATATGACATAATAATACTCAATCTTTCCTATGGTCCCAAAATTATAAGATTTCCCTATGTAAATATAGACATTTTAAAGGTCCTGTAATGTATTGCACATGAATCGGTTGATGTATTTTTCAATATATTTTAGGTTATTTATTTTCTTGACTTAAGAAATGATAAAATGCTAAGTGATTGAAGAATTATATTGGATAGGTACTTATTTATAAGAAAATATCATTTTTTTGGAAGAATGAAGAAAAATTCAAAAGTAATAAACACATTTTAAGGTACTTTAAAGACATATATTAATCAGAGAGTTAAAAGATGAGGAATTGGAATGTCCCAGAAAGGTGAATTATTCATTTAAAGTGTGATGTTCCAAAAAGAATGCAAAGCACATTCAAAGAAAGCCAGATGATCCATTGTTACTAAAGAAGAGAATTTCACTTGTTATAAATGGGCATGCCACACAGACTTAGAAAGTAAAACAATAAATTAGTGTCCAGGGAAACAAAATAACATATTCAATCAACATTTATTTATATGTGCTCACTTTACTCAGTACATTTCTATTTTCTTAATGTTTTAGCAAATTTAATCTTATAAAGATTCAATTCTCTAGGAGTCACATAACACTATTACACAGAAGAGGAAGTAGAGACAACCATTAATCATATTAATAAAACTGACAGCTATTACTCTAGTCCACCATCCACTCCACTCATGACTATGAATACATCTATAATTACACTACTACCACTGTGACTACCACTAGCCCACTGTCATCACTGCTACCAATCTAACCTGAGCCATTATCAGCTCCTCACTGAGCTAACCAACCTTATCTTAATTGCTCCTCCACTGCTACTAACACACTCCTACAAGTTTATTTCCTATACAGTAGCCAGAATTTGTAAAAATATAAATTTGACCATTATAACTTCTTTATTTAAAAATCTATACATTCAGCAATAGCATTTGGGTGTGTTTTATCAGTAAGCAACATTTTCAGTAATAAATAAGATTTCAAAAATCATGTAAGAATGTATCTAAACTTCCGTGTAACTATAGCTTTAGTAATTGCTTATTGCATTAGTTTACATACTAGCACTGCATGTGCTGTGCACATTCTGACTTTATTAAAATAAAAAGTTGAACTGCACAACCAAAAAAAAAAAAATATCTAGTGTCTTCCCATTCTAATTAAGAGACCCCAATTCCTCCTCATGCTCTATAATACCCTCTAAAGATAATACCCATATCTTTTTAAAGAATATGTCCCACAATGATCTCCTTCCTTTATTTTATCAAGTAATTTAGCTTTTCTATTGTTGTTTTTATCTCAAATGCACAAAGCTCACCTTACCTCTGGAACTTTTTAATTGATAACTCTTTTCCCTATAAAAAATTTTCCCCAATTGTTTATAACTTATTTGCTCACTTTACCCAAAGATCTGATAAAGATTTATTTCTGACAAAATTATTCTCCAAACAAATACTATCATTGATCCCATTGTCCCAGGACACGTGAGGTACTGAATTAAAAAGCAGAGAAATAGATAGTAATCCAAGTATTTGTCAAAGATGGCCTACTTTTTTACATTCCATTATACAAGAAGCCCATTACAAGAACATTGCTTGAGAAGGAAATAATGTGTTTCTTCTGAAGTAATCAGTCTCCTCATCTCCAATTCTTCTGTATGACAGCCATGTTCTTTATTACAGTTGATTAAACCTGAAATCAAATGTTAAGAATATCCATCATTAGTACACTAGAGGCCCGGTGCACAAAATTTGTGCACTCGGGGGGAAGGGGGGTACCTCAGCCCGGCCTGTGCCCTCTCGCAGTCTGGGACGCCTCGGGAGATACCGACCTGTTGACTTAAGCCTACTAATGTTAAGAATATCCATCATTAGTACACTAGAGGCCCGGTGCACAAAATTTGTGCACTCGGGGGGAAGGGGGGTACCTCAGCCCGGCCTGTGCCCTCTCGCAGTCTGGGACGCCTCGGGAGATACCGACCTGCTGGCTTAGGCCTGCTCCCGGGTGGCAGAGGGCAGGCCCAATCCCTAGGTGCAGCCCCTGGTCGGGCTCAGCGCCGGGCCGA
>NW_006289813.1:14441778-14458944 GCF_000327345.1 Myotis davidii | reverse complement strand
TCCTTAGCCCTGCCTCAGAGGCGGGAGGGGCTCCTGCCATTGCCGCTGTGCTCACTGGCTCCTGTCTGCCTTCTGGTGGTCAGTGTGCATCGTAACAACCGGTCATTCTGCCATTCTGTCAATTTGTATGTTTCTCTTTTATTAGATAGGACTAGAGGACCTGTGCACAAAATTTGTGCACTGGTGGGGTTCCCTCAGCCTGTCTTATGCCCTCTCACAGTCCTGGACCCCTCGCTCCTTACTGCCCGCCTGCTTGGTGCTCCTTACCACTCAGCTCGCTGCTCCTTAGCACTGCCGTGGAAGCAGGAGAGGCTTCCACAACTGCCACTGCACTCGCCAGCTATTAGCCCGGCTTCTGGCTGAGTGGCGCTCCCCCTGTAGGAGTGCACTGACCACCAGGGGGCAGCTCCTGCTCTGAGCATCTGCCCCCCTGGTGGTCAGTGCACATCATAGTGACAGGTCATTCTGCTGTTCAGTCGATTTGCATATTAGGCTTTTATTATATAGGATACTAGAAGCCCAGTGCATGAGATTCATGTACTGGTGGGGGGCGTCGCCTGTGGGGATCTACCTGCTGTGGGAGCACTGCTATCTGGCTCAGCTGAGTGGCAGTGGACCTGCCCTCTGAGTGGCTGCTCCTGCTGCAGGAGAAACTGCTCATCCCTGTCAGCTGAATGGAGCCATATATATATATATATATATATGGAGAAGGGAGAAGGGGGGGAAGGAGGAGAGGATATTAGAGAATTAGTTTGAATTAAGAAGCTTTTCATGAGATTTACACAAAAGCTTTTTAATTAGTACTTAAGCCATAAGGATATAAATGTTATTTGTTAATAAAATTAGAAATACAGCACCTATTTGTAATCAATGTGAAATCAAATTGATGTTTTTAAGAACATAACATATGGATCCAAATATCCATAACACAGATATAGATAGACATTCAGTACCTTTTGCAATACAATATGCTCACTGATTTTTTGAAGAAAAGCAACAATCAGTATGTAAAAATTACTGAGCCAGATCACGTCAAGTTCTCCAAGAAACAGATGTGCAAATTTTATGGTTCACTCAAGAGTAGCAGGCACATTATTGTTTCTAGAGTTCATACTCTAAAACAAAGATAAAGATATCAAAATTATGTTTCATTGCTTCATCTTTCTTCAGTAGGTGTGGTGATCATGAGTCATGTTTTCATCACGCAGCAAGTTTTGAATACCTCTTATTTAGGTTGAAGTAAATTCTCATACCATTACTCATTTCTCACCAACATCCAATCAGAATTTTCTTTCCTAGCCTCCCCTATAGCTTGAATATTTCACAGCGGTTCCACCTTCTCTATTCTAAATGGAAGACCTTATCCTGAAAAGAGCAAAGAAGGCAGCAAAACCCAGACATTATTCATGCCTCGCAAGAATGATGGCCAAATCCCCTGGATTATTTTAAAGCCAGAATTGAAAAAAGGTTTCTGACATTCAGTGCCCACATCAACAATGTAAGATGTGGTGCCTCCATCCATCCCTGGCTGTTGTAAGGTCTTTGCCAGCATGATCCCATGTTGGGATATGTGTCCATATAGTAATTTCTAGGCCTTATTTCATAAGCAACTTAAAGATCCAAATATCTTTCAGTAAATTCCATTTATACTGGAATCGGCTGGTTTGTGTCTTCCCTCTTTTTTTCTTTCTTTCTTTTCTTTTTTTTAATGTAAGAATTTTCATTATATCAAAATTGATGACAAACATGTTATAGGTTGTGAAAACTTAAGAAGATGAAACTCTATGCCTGGTTATCTGACCTGACTGCGTTGCTAGGCAGGGAGGCTCTACTGAATTTTCTTTGGCAACAATAGTCACTCTTCTTCCCCTCTCATGTGTCTGTTTCCATGTTGCATAAATGCCCTAAAATAATCTGTTTCAGGCAAGTGCCTTTTTGGAAATGTAGATATTCTTCAGCCCTCACCCATGACCTCATTTCAATGCCTCCAGTGTTATACTCAAGTCAAAACCTGTTTGCTTGAGAATGGATGAGGTTGGGCAAACCTGGAATAAGGCTCCCACAGCAAAATAATTTAAAGATTTTGCCAGAAGACAAAAAATGTAGAGAATTAATGTGGGAATGGATTCTGACAATTTTAGGTTTTTAAGAACATAACATAAAATGAGAACTAATAAGCATATACTTACCAGAGATGCTGAATTCAATGCTCTAGTGAAGGGGCAGGACAAACTTTTTTTTTGCTTTTTCTGTAAAAAGCAAGATAATAAATATATTATGCTTTCCAGGCCACATTATTTTGGTCATGGCTACTCAGTTTTGCCACTGCATTAAGAAGATAGCCATAGATGATACATAAATCAATGGAAACAACTGTATTCTTTTAAAAATGTATTTGCTTAAATTGGTTCTGGGCTGGGTTGGACTGTGGGCTGTAGCTTTCTGATCTTTGTGCTAGTTCATATATTACCAGTAATTTTAAATGCTTGTTCATGTGATTGACTGAAATCTCTCCTCCAGAAAAAGCAAAAGGTAAATGAGTTTGAAATATAAAAGAAGAAATCTGAGGACTTGGTCGGAGAGGAATTAATCACCAATTCGCCAAAACTACCAAGCTATCTACCAAGGCCACACTGTACTGGTTGTATAGTTGCAAAACGAGCTCCCTGTGTTGTGAAAACACTGAAGATAGTCCAGACTTGAATTATCATCATGATCTCTTGCCCAGTTCTCAGATTTAAATTATGATACAGTCCTAAAGCATCTTGAAACAACGTAAGGCTATTTATCTATAGAAAGAACCCTGTGAGAACATTAGAAATACATATTGTAAATCTCCCTTCTATCCATCCTCAAAGAGATCTATGGCAAATTGTCAGAATATTTATATCAGAAAACTGGAAATTATTTAGAAAAATCCATCATTATTAGTAACTCTCCAAAGATATGGGAACAAAGCATGCCACTGTCAATCAGTCAACATAAAAGTTTACTACAGTCCAAGCACTTAATGTAAGTTTTAATTGAGTCCAACTCAAGGTGTATCCACCTGAGCCCTGAGCACTGTCTTAATTATTTACCCAGTTCCTGAATGTAGAGCTATGATTGCTGTGCTCACCAAGTAACAGAAATTCCACATTCCTTCCCAATTCCTGGTTAGGGATAGCCAAGTGGAAACCCTAGGATCTCTCTTTTCCTATCAAAACTTCTACTGCATTTCATAGAAAGTTGTAAAGATTAGTGCCACCATCAGATGTGATAGATGTGAAAAATGCATGCTATTTGCTATCACTATCTTTCCTACTCAAACTTGGGCTACTATAACTACAGCAAGTAATAACAAATAATGTGTATGTTTTATTTATTAAAACATTTTACATCAATAATTTCTTTTTTAAAAATATATTTGTATTGCTTTCAGAGAGGAAGAGAGAGGGAGAGAGAGAGAGATAGGAACATCAATGATGAAAGAGAATCATTGATCAACTGCCTCCTGCACCACACTGGGGATCAAACCCACAACCAGGGCATATGCCCTGACTGGGAATCTAACCTTGACCTCCTGGTTCATTGGTTAATGCTCAACCACTGAACCACACAGACTGAGCAACAATTTTTGTTTTTAAAAGTTCTTCTGCCCTAGCCAGGTTTGCTGAGTGGATAGAGTGTCACCCTGAGGACTGATAGGTCCCAGGTTCCATTCTGGTCAAGGGTCTGTATCTAAGTCACAGGCCCAATCCCAGCCCTGGTCATGGGTCCTGTGGGAGAGGCAATGAGCCCAGGTGTCTCTCTCACATTGATATTTCTCTCTCTCTGTATCTCCCCCTCCTGTACATTCTTTTTATAAATCAATGGGAAAGTATCCTCAGGTGAGGATGAACAACAACAAAAATTCTTCTGCCCGTTCATTGTATTATGCACTTCTTCATTTTTACACAGAAAATAACATTTCTATCATTCATGTGGTCATGCCTTCCTCATTTTCTGTTGTTAGTAAGTAAAATTTACTAAGAATGTCATCTCTGCTGGAGTAACCCACAAAATGAATAGTATCTATGCTGTTGAGATTTTAGGGGAAATGCGTTTGCAAAGAGAATGATAGGAAGGCGAAGAAAGAGTAATATTGAAATTAGTCCAATTTTGAAAGCACTTCAATTCTAGAATGAAAGATAAGAACATAAATTTAAGGATAAATAGCAACAAACACTTATTTATTAAATCTGGGGAAATTTTTCTGTATGACTGCATTTCAAATATTGCATTTTCGTTCCAATAGTTTACTCCTTTGAAATAATTGGCTAAACCATGTCAGAATAATGTTTTTTAATGTCTCACTATGTGTTTTCTTTCCCAATAAGAGGAAAAAGTGAGATATTGTGCATCAACATGCTGATTATAAATGTGGAAATACTTTGAGATTAGCTCTCATGATCAATAATGCTCTGGACTCTATATTCCTTCATCACCCTCATCTGAAAGAATTTTATTTATTTTTTGTCTTTAGAGTCAGTGTTTTTTGATTACTCAGGGCCCTTGTTTATACATGCTTCTACAACTTAAGATTTTATTGCAGTTTTGTATTTTTTTGGCCTCTTTTCTCTGGTCAGGTAAGTTTGTTGATTTAACTTTACTTGTTCTTCATTTTAAATATTGTATTTGTTCCCGTTTTGTTTTTTTACTTCAAAATAAGATATTGGAATAGCAGTTGGAGTTCAAGGATCAGAGGGCATAGAACTGAAGTTCCCAAAGGCATGTCTCTCCATTTGTCTTCATAGACATGCTGACATTGACATTTCTGCCAATCAATCAAAGTGCCTTTTGAAATGATTCCATAAAATGCTAACATTTTTTTTTAACAGAAAAATAACCAGAATGTATGTCTTTAAATGAGAGCTCTGCTTCCAAGTAGTTGGCTTGCAACATTTTAACTTACTGTAGCAATCAAGGTATCTTTGCAACTTCTCATGTTATGGACACTCCTGCCTATCATCCTCAACACTAATATAATCTATCTATACTAATAAAAGAGTAATACATTAATTAGACTGTGTAGACCAGCCATCTTCCAGATATTCGACTTCCTTCCGGACAAAGCCATGGTAGTGGGGGCCGAGGCAGAGACAGTTAGGGGCGATCAGGCTGGCAGGGGAGGGAAGTTGGGGGCAACCAGGCCAGCAGGGGAGGGCCTTTGGGTGCAAGATCAGGCCTGCAGGGAAGAGCAGTTAGGGCCAAAATCAGGCAGGCAAAGGAGGGCCATTGGGGAAGAGATCAGGCCAGCAGGGAAGGGCAGTTAGAGGCGATCCAGCAGGCAGGCAGGCAGGTGAGCAGTTAAGAGCCAGCAGTCCCAGATTGTGAGAGGGATATCTGACTGATGGATGTCCCTGTGGGATTGGGCCTAACCTGGCAGTCAGCCTTCCCCCAAGTGGTCCCTGATTGGAGAGGGTGCAGGCTGGACTGAGGTAACCCAACCCCTGTGCACAAATTTTGTGCACCAGGCCACTAATCATCTGATAAAAGTATGGGCAAGAAACTCACCAGAAAGTGGTCATTGGCATGGCAAACATACAATTTCCACAATTTGTATACTTTTCTGTGCATATAGAATGATGTCATTGATAAATTATAATCATTTAATAATTATTGTAATTTAGCTTTGAAGTAACAATGAAAGTTCTCTGAAATTAGTCTAAATGAACCTTACAGCGTGGCATTATGCAATTTACAAGAGTTAGTTATCTTACTCTTTTATAATCCCAGAAAGGTGCAATATTTTAAGGTGCCTGATGTTCTACTAAGAAATTATGTTTCAAAATAGAAGTATTTTTCACACTTCTTTATACTATGGGGGAAAACTGCCCAGAACACAATTTTATGATTTTAATTTGTCTTCCAATATAGGTTAGTTTAGATCAGAGTATTTGTTGATCACTGACCATGAGAATACAGTCAGCTTAAAAATTATATTTTTGTTTCAATAAATACATTTCTTATTTTATACTATAGATAGTGCTCTTTGAATTTAGTTAAAGTCCCTTTGATAATATTAGACTATCCCAAGTGGATACCTGATATTGCTAAACATTTTCTATTCTTCAAAATAACTATTTTATAGTGATGTATTAACCCCTTCCCCAACAATTTTTTTGTTAAAAACGTTTCTTTTTCAGACTAATTTTTTTTATTTTGGTTCTATATAGTATTTTTGATGCTGGTTATGAAAACAGTTTGTAACTCGTCTTCCTATAAACCATATTTTTTTACCATATTTTCTTAGTATACTCGTTGACGACTGAAAAAGAACATTTAGTGAAAACGAGTATACACGTTTCTGCCGGGGAAGGGGTTAATGGATACCTATAACGAATATAGATAACTATTTTAATAATGGATATATTAATATTTTAATATTGTCAGAAAGAAAATGCAGATTCCATGATTTATATGCATATACCCCTTGATATTCTCAGCTCATTGTGCAATGACATATATCCTCATAAGTCTGGCTCATGTTAAGTATAAGGAAAAAACGATAAAAAGGAAATCCAAATTAGAAGGAAAGTCAGAGAAAGATTCAAAGGAAGTTATCTTCAAATTGTGTTTGGGAAATAAACAAGATCAACCAGGTTAAATAGCTAGGAATCTATACTAATAAAAGGGTAATATGCTAATTAGACCAAATAGACTGAACATCTTCCGGATGTCATTCCGGATGTCCTTCTTGACAAAGCCAGGGCCTGGGGAAAGCCTCCTGGGACCCTAGGTGCCTGCGGCCAGCCCAGGCAAAGCCACCCAGGGTCCCGGGTGCCTGCAGCTGGCTGGAGGGAGGGAAGCCCAGGTCTCAGTTGCCTGTAGCCAGCCTGAGAAAGGAAGCTTGGGTCCTAGGTGCAGGGGCTGAGGCAGAGATAGTTAGGGGTGATCAGGCAGGCAGGCAGGTGAGTGTTTAGGAACCAGTGGTCCCGGATTGTGAGAGGGATATCTGACTGCCAGTTTCAGGATTGGGCCTAAACCAGCAGTCAGACATCCCCTGAGGGGTCCCAGATTGCAAGAGAGTGCAGGCTGGGCTGAGGGAACCCCCTCCCCCCCATGCACAAATTTCGTGCACTAGGCCTCTAGTAGTAAAATATAAATAAAGAAAATATCATCCTGAGTTGTAAATATTCTAGAAATTCCAAGTCATTTTTAAATTTCATTTTCTTAATTGTCTAAATTTGTCATAGTCAAAATAATTGCAATGAATAATCAGGCTTCAGTTTTATACATGATAAGCAATTACTACCTTAGAGCATGAAACTGAAAACTTACTAGTGCTGACATTATATTTTAAAGGAAAATTGTAGGAGAATTCTATACATATTATATATAAATCATAACATTATTTGTGTATCAGTTTTAATTATATTTACCTTTGAAGTGCAAGAGCAACCAATCAAGTTTGCAATTCCTCCTCATGAAATTTTATAATGCTATTTTCAAGTTGATTGAAAACATTTTCTGTCCTGTAAGGGCATCAATACGGCAGTTAAAAGTCAGCTTTAACTACAAATAAATGAATGACTCCTGAATGTTTTTTAAGGCAAATTCCTACAAAAGGTTCAGAAAAGTTAATCTATATCTTAATAAGCAATCTATACATTAATTCATTAGTTCACAAAATAAACCCTATTTTTGACAATCAATTTGTGATAAGTGCATTTAACAAGATCTAGTGATCATTTACATAGAGATATATTTTCTTCATATAGTGTGTTATTATCTCACATCATCACAGACGTAAGAAGGGTGAGAACAGCACAATAAGCTATTTTGAGAGAGACCATATTCACCCAATCTGTAGTATACAGTTATAATTTTTCTATTGTATTATTAGTGATTGTTGTTAATCTCTTACTGTGACTAATTTATAAATTAAGCTTTATCATAGGTATGCATGTATAAGAAAAAAACTAGTGTGTACAGGGTTTGGTACCATTTGCCTTTTCAGGTTTCCACTGGGATCTTAAACACACCCCTGCAGATGCAGATAAAGGGTCAGACTACTATAGTAGCGATTGGCAATTTTATTCTGGAGAGGAAATTGATTCGTGTTGTATAAAACGTATTTTATTCTTACTTCATTCTCTCCTTCTATTGGATTTTATTCACTTATTTCTCTTATTATTCACATGTTTGACATTTCTATTCATGATATTGCAGAAATATGACTGAGTGAAATATATTGAAAGAGACGCTTTCAGGCATACAATTGAAATGAGGCTGATATTTTGTTTCCTTTCAGCTTTTTAATAATAACATATGTATTTTTTAATTCTTCAGAAAATTAATAATGTATACATTCTTTTGACTTTGCTTTGCACAATAATATATATGATATATAAGGTATACAAGAATTTATGGCAAGCATAGTATAGTTTATTTTGTTTAGGCAAATCACTGAACTTCAATTTCAATATACCTAATACATCTTAATATAATCATTATACCTTAATTTAATATCTGTTTTGGACTACCTTTAGTCAAAATACAATTGAAACAGTATTAGGGAAGAATTTTTGTTATAAGTTTTTTATATAAATATTTGAGATAGCACATCAATATTCCTGAGTAATATTTTTTATATTAGTAAATATAGATTGGATGTAAAATTGAAATGTGAACTTTCATTACAAAATAAAATTATAAAGCTATCTACTTAAAATTATTGACCAGTAATACATTAAGAATGTATTAGATAGCATTTAGGAGAATCATTTTTAAAGTGATTGGATCTCAATTCATGTGTGCCTATTATTTATGAATTTTTAAATATTATACATCATAAATAAACATGCCATTTAAAATAATAAATTATTCATGTGGATTAAATGGTAACATTGGCTAAGTACTACACCACGCTCCTAATGAAGTGAATTAGTAAAACTAGACACTTTGTTGTCCAGAAGTAGCCTCACATTTCATATAAATGTTTAAACATATCTCTGTGGGATTCACCTTCTTCTATTATTTTTTTCTTTTTCTCATTAACATTGTATCTATTATAATTTGTGTGTAGCCTTGTTCCCCTGTTTCAGCATGTGACCTCTCTGAACAGTGAAAAAATAAGATGCTTGCAATATTACCTAAAATCATTTCTGACTTTTTTCATTAGACCAATTAGTCAATAAATTTTATCAAACTATTCTTGGCAATATTTTTACATGTGGCAAATATTTATTGATATTCCCAATATGATGGCTAAAAACCTTAATCAGCATGTAATTGTATCATTATAATACCTATGTAACTAGCTACTTGCTTTCCATGTCTGCATTTTAAATATGTGTACATAAAAATTGTTTACAAGAAAATGTTTAAGGCCTTTAACATGGCATTCAGGACATCTTAAATAATTTGTTATTATTTTACATAAATATTAGATTATTCTAGTAAGAATCTCACTGTACTATTCTCTACAACTTTGTGATTTTCCCCTTTGCATAAATACAGACATATTTATCCACTCTATATAAATAGCATCTATACATCTACTTCCATCTTCAATACATTAGCTATTGTTAATCCTAAAGGATCAAGATTCCAGACAACAGCCCTTTTTTGTAGCTAATTAGGTTGGATAAGTTTAACATATGAGAAATAATTTATTTATTTTAGTTATTCTCTAGACTTTATCTCTTCCTATATTTATTAACAATGATCTATTAATTTACCTCCCTTAAATCTTATATGTTCAGTGTTTCTCTTCTGTATACCATAGATCTTAAGCCATTAATATAGTGGCATATTCAAAAATAATAACAAAAACATTAAATGAGTAAAATTTTAAAATGTAAACAGTTTTTATTGTATATCCTATAGTCTCTGTATCTTTCTGCATTGTCTGTATCTCTCTGTACATATGTAGTCAACATTATTTAAAAAAATAAAAAAATAATATGTTATCTGCCTCTACTTCTTTACACATCATGTGTACTTCAGCCATTGTAGTCTGGTTGGCTGCTTCAAAACTAAACCTCAATTAATTGTCAAGTGAAAAAAAAACAAAACAACAAGAGCAACAAAGGAGACCTGCTAAATATCCTTTTCATTGGAACGTTGTTCATCATTTCACATTGTTTTAAATTCCATTGCTTAGCCATTTCTTTCCATATTAATGACACCTTTCTCTTCTGGTTCTTTTTTTATAACTTTGGATAATTTTCTCAGGGACTCTCTTCCTCCTGCTGCTACATAGATTACGTAGAATCACATCAATACCTTACTCCCACCAATCCACTCTACATGCTATAGGTAAATGGTCTTTTCTACTTCAGTTTTCAATGGCCACTTACACAAATATCATTTTAAATCTTTGTATTTTGTTCTATTAATATTTTAAAAAATATTTTTATTGATTTCAGAGAAGAAGGGAGAGGGAGAGAGAAACATCAATGATGAGAGAGAATCATTGATCGGCTGCTGCTACCTCTTGCATGCCCTACATTGAGGGGTCAAGCCCACAACCTGGTATGTTCCATCACCAGGAATCAAACCTTGACCTCCTAGTTCAGTGATGGTGAACCTATGACACGCATGTCAGAGGTGACAGGTGAACTCATTTTTTCGGTTGATTTTTCTTTGTTAAATGGCATTTAAATTTATAACATAAATATCAAAAATATAAATCTTTGTTTTACTATGGTTGCAAATATCAAAAAATGTCTATATGTGACATGGAACCAGAGTTAAGTTAGGGTTTTTCAACATGCTGACACGCCAAGCTCAAAAGGTTTGCCATCACTGTCCTAGTTCTTAGGTCGACACTCAATCACTGAGCCAAGCTGGCCAGGCTATTAATATTTTTTATAACTGTTTTTAACTCATTATGTAAAATGTCTGAATTCACTGTTTCTTGTCAAATGTATTCCATGTGTATTCTCAATATGACTACCATGGATTTACTTTTTAAAAAGATAAAGCTATTAAATATCCTAGGCTATAAGTATTTTCTGTATCTCCTACATTTGAGGGGTCAAAGTTTCCTCTAGAAGGCTCTCACTGCTTTCCGAGCACACTATCTCTGCCTAAATTCAGGAAGACACTATTTCTCATCTAGTGTAATATCCCCCAAATCTTTCCCTCAATCTCAACTCTTGGCTGCAATAAATTTCTCATTTCTTTCCATGGTGCTCAAGGTCTTTCCTGATCTGAATTATTTCTACACTACCACCCAATCTCTAATGATTTCCCACATTCACCCTTAATGCTTGGTTAGAAAAATATCTTGTAGTCTATGTTCCTGAACTTACACATGTTCAAAAGGCTCTTTGTTCTCTTTTCAATCCGACAAATACACTCATCCTTTATTTATTTATTTTTTAATATATATACTATTGATTTGATTTTTTTTTTTTCTTTTTTTTTTTTACAGAGAAGAAGGGAGAGGACTAGAGAGTTAGAAACATCGATGAGAGAGAAACGTCGATCAGCTGCCTCCTGCATATCCCCTTTTGGGGATGTGCCCACAACCAAGGTACAAGCCCTTGACTAGAATCAAACCTGGGACCCTTCAGTCCGCAGGCCGATGCTCTATCCACTGAGCCAAACCGGTCAGCGCTACAGTCATCCTTTAAAAGTCAGTTCAAATGGCAACCTCAATGGGGAGCTTCTACTGTCCTTTCAAACTAAGAAGTCCTTTCTCTGTACCCCCAATGCATCATGTTTGTCTCAGAGCAATTTTAAATGACAATTATCCAGCAATAGCGCCAAGTAGAAAATTAGCCTTGAGAGAAGGTCAACTAATGCTCTCTCTGGGGGCAGTTTTCAAACGCAGGCCGTGACTAACACACACACACACACACACACACACACTAGCTTACCACTAAGCTATCCTGATGCTTACATATTGCACTGCTCTAAGCTTTTTATTTGTTTGTCTCTAATGATCTGAGGTGATGGGCTGGATTATAATTATCCGTGTTTTATCAGCACCTAGCTATTACTGAAATATAAAGTTTTGTTGATTGAAGAATGAATGAAAGCATACATTCTTAGTATTCACTGAACAAATATTATTTTGAATGATTAAAAAAACTGATATTCACTGAATGAATTAATTTATTCATATATATATGATTAAGTGAAGGGAATAAAATCAAAGAAAGAATTTACTTTGATTTCTCTCTTATCTGATATTTCACAGTATTTATAGTCTGCCATTAAGTTCTGGGTAATACCTTGTGTGCTTATTTAAGTGTTCCACCTAGGTAAATTTATATGCCTAATCATGTATAATAAAGAGGTAATATGCAAATTAACCCTCATGCCCTCACAAATGGCTGCCTATGACCAGGCTGGCAGATGGGTTAGTGAGGGACGACCAAACAACTGAACAAGTAGGCTGCATGGGGCAACCAGGCTGGCAGGGGGAGCAGTTAGAAGCAACCAGGCTGGCAGGGAAGGGGCAGTTGCGGGCGACCTGGCCGCAGCAGGGGGCAGTTAGGGGCGATCAGGCCAGCACTCAGAGGCAGTAAGGAGTGATCAGGCTGGTGGGGGAGGCAGTTATGGGTGACCAGGCAGGCAGGCAGGTGAGCAATTAGGAGCCAGCAGTCCAGGATTGTGAGAGGAATGTCGGACTGTCGGTTTAGGCCTAATCCCTGTGATCTGGCCTAAACTGGTAGTCAGACATCCCCCAAGGGGTCCCAGATTGGAGAGGGTTCAGGCTGGGCTGAGGGGACCCTCACCCATGCATGAATTTTGTGCACCAGGCCTCTAGTTAAATTATATTCTCAACGAAGATAGAAATAGTGCCTTGTACAATACTTAAAAATGCAATGGACATAAAAACTTATTGAATTACTAATATAAAGCCAAGTTCATAATTGTTTTATGAACTTTAGTTATTAATTTTGTTATACATTGTTCTTTAAATTTTAGAATTTATATTTCCCTGGGTGGGAAAAATTACCATTGCAACAAAATATAACCAAATATAAACCAGAAGAAAAACAAAGTATAACTTGTTTCTTATTATATGATTAACATCTGTTTTTACTTCCTGGGTTCTACTGTTTTATTTTTTTCTGGAGGGTTAAACACACCAGTAACATTTATTAAAGCTGTCAAATAATCTTAATATGCTCTCAATGTATTTGATGCATCATACATGGGTTATACTTTAAATAGCACCAGAGAGTTAATCAGATGTCTCAGATTTATAAATGGAGAAATTAGGAAGATAATGAACTGATAAATCAGTAATAGACCTCTTATAAAGACTGAGACATTTTGACTCTGTTCATTAAGATTTGTATCTCCTTAAAATAAAACTATTTCTTACAGTGAAATCCTCTGGAACTTGATGTGACCTACTTCCCCAAACAAAATTTTAAATAATAAATAAGTATTTATAAAATAAAGATTTTATAAACAGATAATGCAATATTTTTATTGTTAGATATTTTAGAAAAGTAAACAAAATATGTTATTGATTATCACTGTGTATTTTCAAAAGTAAGCATAAATGTATTAAAATCATTAAAAGTTAAGAAAAACACTGCATTCACTAAAACAGTAGTCTATTTATGCACAGAATGAAGAGACTCATTTTTGTGATAAAAATAAATGAAAATAATTCCAGATTTACATCACACATATCATGCTGTAGTAATTTCAATTATCTTTTTGATATTTAATTCTGCTAAAATTAGTGCATTTTATGTATTGTTGTTGTATTGACATTATTGCTGTGTTAATGTACTGGCATTATATAGCAAACAGCATAAGGAGGACATTTTTTATGTAGTTTTTTATTTGATTAACAAGGTATGTCTAAAAGATAATCCAGAATGAACAGAATTGTAAGTAACCAGACAAGGTATGTTTAAAATAATGAAATTTGCATGCTGGAATCTCAGAAAATACATTGCAAAAATTCATTAGAAATGTTCATATGGGCATTAATTTAAGAGAAAGGGGAAGATTTTCATATGAATTAATTGCACAAGTGAATAAAATCTAGTAAAAAAACGTAAAAAAGCAGCAATGGGTTTATAACTTCAAATTCATTAAATATTTGAATGGCAGTAAAATAAAAGACATATTGTAATTATCCATGAGTATTAACAGACTATAAATCTGACACCACAGCTTGTTAATGGTTTAGGTCAGTAGAAAATTGCTGAAAACAACAAGAAATATTATTTACTTTGTTCAGAGCAAAGATATGAAGGAGAATGAATTGAACCAACTTTTTGGAAAATGTTAAAATACCTAGTTAGTAGGTATAGCTACTCCTATTATCTAGTTAGGTGTTCTATAAGAAGAAAAAAAAAGGAAAGCAACCTTTTATAAGTAAATACCTTAATGGTTTCCCTGGGACATTTTAAGTAGCATCTTAATTTAAAACTATTTGGTTTGGATTATTACTTAATTTCAATGGTATACACAAACTGCCTCATTATTATTCCACCTCCATTGTGCTATTATTGCCATACAAGTTACATGTTTATACAATGGAAATTCATTAGGACAATGTTATAATATTTCTTTATTCTGTTATTTTAAAAATCAGGAGAAGAAAAGAGTTATAAAAATTACATTTATCCTGTATTTAACTTGCATGTGTAATTCCATTTATAGTTATTAATGTGAACACAAGTTATTGTCTAGTGTTCTTTCAGCCCGAAAACCTCATTTAATATTCCTTGTAGGGCTGACTGTATAGTAACACATTTTCAGTTGGTCCAGGATCATCTTAAATTTTTCTTCATTTTTGAAGGATAGTTTTACTGGGTAGGATTCTTTGTTGTCTTTTTCTTTTATGCTTTTGAAAGGACAACCTACTTCCTCTGGCTTCCCTATTTCTTATGAAAAGTAATGTTACTTTTATTGATAACCCCTTGTATATAATGAGTCATTTTTTTCTCAACAGCAAACAGATGTGAAATCTGGATTACTTAGAACATACCCCTTTTTAGTTTTTGTAATAAATGACTTATATTAAACTATCTGTGGTATGTTTTGCTTCATTTTTATTTTTTTTAGTAGTTCTAAATGAAAAGATTTGCAAACCCTTGTGACCACAATAACTTCTATACTATATATAAATTAATTGTACTATAATAAGTCCCTCTATTTAGTTCATCAATGTCTTCAAAATATTTTAAATATTTTATTGAACTATTTTAGTTCTATTTGTTTAGAGTGGAAAAGTTGATTTTATTATTGCACATACCATTATTTGGAAATTGGAGGTGATCATTCCATTGCCTGTTTGATTTTTTTCATTGTTTCTTTACTGATATTTATTTTCTGATAAAAATCCGTCTGCTATAACATTGAGAAGATTCATTCCGAACTAAAATTCTTCTTCACCTCAGACTTATTTTTCATTCGATATTTAACATGTTCTCATTATTATAAAGATGCCCATTATACACCAAGTTACCTCATTTCTCTCTCTGGAAATATTTTATCTTGAAATGTTAGCACATTTGTGGGAGAGGGGGAATGTTGCTATATCAGGAGAGAAATACACATTGGCATATAGTGCAAGATAGGTAATCTGTCTTTATGTAAAATGGTAGAAATATATGGTGTTCTTTTTGTACCATGCATCTTACAGAATATAGATCAACTTTGGATTTTATATGCTCACTTAATATAATTTCATACAATAATTCCTCAATAGCTTCAATATTCATCTTCATCCTTTAAACCTAAATTCCTTAGTTTTTTACTCTCCATCTTCATTCTGCATTTTTCCATACCAGACTATATTATATCAAGGCATTATTTTCCTTTTCACCAAACAAGAAATTCTGTTTACTGGGTAATAATACTAAACTCAGATTCTAATGCTCTCACTAAAAAAAATAAACTAATATAAATCACTAATTTCTTCAGTTTCCTAATCTCCGAAATCAATGAAGTAGTATTTTACTCATGTATTATTATCCTTAGTATATTGTATGTCTCTATTTGTTTAAATATATCTATTCCAACAAACTGTTCACCTCTTCTTAATTAAGAAATCAGTCTTAATTATCAAGCATCCATAGTACTTGAAACATTGACATGTAGCAGATGCTGTGTTAACAACTGCTTTTATATTGTTGGTTTTCTTCATTAGCTAAATGTATGATGTATGTCCTAGCTATTTAGCAGTTTCTACTGTAAATATTGTAACCTATCTGAGTTCTGTGTTTACAGAAGGCTCCATATTCAAGAAATACACCACTTTGTGTCAAATCCAGCTTTAGAAATTATAGGGCTTTTTTTCCCCCAGCAACATCTGGAGTTATTATATCAGGCTGATCTTTTAGCATGCAATTCTAGTGGTTTATTATGGAAACCTATAATTAAGTTATTTACCAGTTAAAAGTACATTCAGTTTTGGATGAATCAACAGCTTAATCAAATATTAGAATGTCATAATTTATCAAAGTATTCATTCCATATGTAATAAGATGCACTTGAGAAAACATGATTTGGTTTATGCACATGATAGGTGAGAAATCTACACTAATAAAAGAGAAAAATGGTAATTGGCGTACGACACTACCCTTTTCATTGGCTAATCAGGGCTATATGCAAATTAACTGCCAACTAAGATGGCAGTTAACTGACAACAAAGATGGCGGTTAATTTGCATATGTAGGCACAATGCAGGGAGGTGATAGGGAAAGCAGGAAGAAGCCCCCTGCCACTGACAAGTGATTGGAAGGAAACCCAGGGGGAAGCTAACTTGATCGGAGAATTGGGCGCCTTTGTCGCCCTGGCCAGTGATAGCAGAAAGTAGGGGTGGAGCCAGTGATGGGAGCTGGGCAGGGTCGAAGCTGGCAGTCCCGGGAGCTAGGGGTCCCTTGCCTGGGCCTAAAGCGGAGCCCGCGATCGTGGGGCCGCTGCAGCTACGGGTCCCTGCTGCCTGGGCCAGACGCCTCAGCCAGAGGTGTCCTGCGGGGACAGGGGTGGAGAGGCGTTAGGCCTGGGCAGGGGCAGAGCGGGAGATTGTGGGGAGCTGGTGGTCCCTGCTGCCCAGGCCTAATGCCTCGGCCAGAGGCGTTAGGCCTGGGCAGGGGCAGAGCCTGTAACAGCAGGGAGCTGGGGGTCCCCTGCCCAGGCCTGACACCCCTGCCGGAGGCCTCAGGCCTGGGCAAGGGGCCGATCCAGTGATCGGCAATCGGAGGGGGG
>NW_006289813.1:14436720-14441557 GCF_000327345.1 Myotis davidii | reverse complement strand
GGGCCGTGGGGCGTGGGCAGGGGGCCGAGCCAGCAATCGGAGGGGTCTGGGGGTCCCCTGCCCAGGCCTGACGCTTGGGCCAGAGGTATCAGGCCTGGATTGGGGGCAGAACCAGTGATGGGGGGGAAATGAGGGTCCCCTGCCAAGGCCTGACGCCTCTATCAGAGGTGTCAGGCCTGGGCAAGGGGCCAATCCTGTGATTGGAGGGTGATGGGGATCAACGCCTGAGGGCTCCCCATATGTGAGACGGGGCAGGCTGGGCTGAGGGACACTCCCCACCACCCCCCACACACACACCCAGTGCACGAATTTTGTGCACCGGGCCCCTAGTGTATTCTATAATGCAGTGCACTAATAACACTGGGCTTTAATTGCCCATTGCCACACTGGTTTATCTTATACCCTATGATTACCTGTTTCTAAGTGGGGTTAAACTTGAGTGCCAATAATGAAAGGTGAATTTCACAGTAAGGCAAACAGATTTTTCCTTTTTTTCCCTTTTTTGTTCTTTTTGATAATATAAATATAGACATTCTGAGAGGAAATCACGTTTCATATAACGTCTGTCTCTGACCAGGAAGCACATCCCAAGAGAACATCATTAGGTGGCCTGGATTTGAGCATTGTAATAGTAATGAGATCTATTTTGATGAATCAGAACTGAATTTTTTTTAAAAAAAAATAAAACAGAACTGAGATACTTTGAAATTTAAACAGTAAAGATAATTACAGAAAAACTCTAAAATTAATTATTCTACATTGCACATGTTTCTTTTTAATTTTTTTAAATTTACTTATTGATTTGATTTTTAGAGAGAGATAAACATCAATTTGTCGTCCCACTTATTTATACATTCATTGGTTGCTCTTATATGTACCCTGACTGGAGCTTGAACCCTCCACCTTGGTATACCAGGACGATGTTCTAACCAACTGAGCTATCGGGTAATGGCCTGTACAATATTTATGAAATAACTTGTAAATGGTTCAGAAAAGCTAGTTGTCTAAGTAGCAGTGTTTGTACTCAAAACTAATTTATGGAGTAACACTAATTACATTTAATTTTTATTAATACATTTATAACATTCTCCCTTTTCCTCATGCCATAAAGTTAAGAAAAAACATGGAGATGAAACACTATGTTAACACTGTGTTAACAACTGCTTTTATATTCTTGGTTTTCTTCATTAGCTAAATGTATGATGTATGTCCTAGCTATTTAGCAGTTAATTATAGGTTTCCATAATAAACCACTAGAATTGCATGCTAAAAGATCAGCCTGATATAATAACTCCAGATGTTGCTGGGGGAAACACTTTTTTCTTGTCATATCAATTTCTCCCGTTTAAATAATTTAATAATATTCTATTGTATTACAGTGGTATATCACATGAATATTGCCCTGAAAGTAATTTTAAATTTACTGAATAGAAAATTTTGCTTGAAATAAATATAAAATAAAATATGGCAAACCAGTAACTGTAATATTTATCTTAATTGCTATTGATACCAAAGACAGGCCAAATTATAGGTGGTCCTGGAACTTCTTCCACTTTATAATTTAACATTATGGGGAAGATTAGACAATGCTCTTCCTATGTCTGGTTCCATGCCACTTATTTTTTTAATGTTTTTAACAAAATTATTGATTTCAGAGAGGAAGGGAGAGGGAGAGAGAGAGGGAAAAAATATCAATGATGAAAGAGAATCATTAATCGGTTGCCTCCTACAAGCTCCCCGTGGGACCAAGCCCACAACCCTGACATGTGTTTATGAAACACTCATTAACTTTAGGGGGTCATACAAATGATCACTCAGATGCAGTAAACCATTAGTTTCAGCTCAGAACATGATCGGTGAACATTATCAAGTGGCCTGGTTACTCTACAACATGAAAGGGATCAATGGTCCTAGTAAAGTTGCTCAATTACCTAGTAAGCCCCAAAAGAACTGTTGTTATCCTTGATAAATGAAAATGTGGATATTCTCATCTCAACTGTCAAAATATAAATTTTGAGTTAAAGTGCATTTGAAAAAAATAAACATAATGATCACAGAGTTTCACTCTCATATCTTCTATTCTCTAGTTACTCATTTTTCTAAAACATCTACTTTGTATTGCAATGTTGCAATTTATAAGCATAAATTGACCGTGTTAATTAACCCCAACTAGTGGAAAGCAGCAACTAAGACAGGAATCTGAGTTAATCAGTTTCTGGTGATCCTGTGGGCATATTGGTAAATTCTAATATCTAGTAAAATAGTCAGTAAACCACTATTATGTTATTACTTTTACTTTGGGAAAAAATATTTTTCAAGTACACTTGTGCTTTGATCAGTCTTTTTAGATAATGATAGATTAACTCATAGGTATATCTTAAGGCAGTTTTTACAGTCCTATATCATAAAAGGCTAGTATGCAAATTGACCCCTCAGGAGTTCGAGCAACTAGGTGTTCAACCGCTCACTATGATGTGCGCTGACCACCAGGGGAGGTGCAGAATGAAAGAAGGCCTCAGCTGGAAGGCAGAAGCCAGGGAAGGAAGGCCCTGGCCAGCAGCCAGCAGCTGCTAGGGACCCTACCTGTTCATGAATTTTGTGCAGTGGGCCTCTAGTCTAGAATATAAAATGGTCTTTTAAAATTTAGAATATGAAGAGAGCTCATGTGTTCATATAAAGTTGATATGCTTCAATATATGATAAAGTTCATATATATTGATATGCTTCCTCTCTCTCTCTCTCTCTCTCTCTCTATATATATATATATAGAGAGAGAGAGAGAGATCACTATATCTGAGGTTGTGTGCAGACAGAACATTTATAAAAATGAGTAAAAATGCTATCTGACAGTAGAAATAAAGTCACATGTATTTCCATAGAGAATAAACCCATGATTACTTGCAGGCTTCTGAAAACTATTCTTGTGTTTTTGAAACCAGAGTTCCCAAATCACAGTTTACTTAACACTGAAATTTTATCATTTTAAAAGTAATTAACAGTTTTATTTCACTTTACACTCTCTCCCTTTTCTGTACATACTCATTATTATGGTGTCAATTATCTTCTTAACTGTACGATTTTAATACAGGTAGCTCTACTATTAGCAAATTGCTCCGACGCTGCTAATAGCTCTCCAGAGAGCACTTGTCTCACCCTGTATCTCCCACCTTATCAAAAGGTCACATTAATTATATCACCCTTACTGAGAGGAAATCAACATGTCAGTCAGAGGGCCTCACAATTGTGCTTCAGGTAGAGCATGAGGAGTGAGTCGGTTATATTTAGTGTCCCAAAGTAGCCTATTTGCATTGAACTCTTGTAAGTGCAATTAACTAACGTAAATGAAAGGAGATAAACACTTAGTGGTTTATTTATTTATTTTTTGGCAAATGCTAGTTTGTGTTCTTAGTTGTAAAATATCAGATGCCAGTTAAAAATAATGTTAAGGAATCATTGCCAAATGGTTTCAATAAAGCAAAGATTTCATGAATATCACATGAATATTGCCCTGAAAGTCATTTTAAATTTACTGAATAGAAAATTTTGCTTGAAATAAATATAAAATAAAATATGGCAAACCAGTAACTGTAATATTTATCTTAATTGCTATCGATACCAAAGACAGGTCAAATTATAGGTGGTCCTGGAACTTCTTCACAAGTAAAGAGCCTTCATTTATCATTTGAATTTTCAGGCAATTATGCACATACATTGATTTCTGATTAATCTTCTCTTGGTTTCATGTGCTCAACATTCTTGGGGACACAGCTTGGGAACTAATTCTGAGAAAAGCCAGGACAGCAGCAAAGAAAAGCTATAGTAATGTTGCATGTTTAAGTATCATTAATACATTTTACCTGGATAGCTAAATAGTTTCAATTTGTTTTTCTCAAATGAAATCAGTGGGTCATTGTGCCTATATTCCTGCTCAATATTTTTCTACCGTTAATTAATTAACTCCCATGCAATAAGCAATGATCAATCTGTTCATTTGGAATCATATATGACTTACAGGTTTATTGATTATTGAAATTGACAAAGTGTTATTTATAATTGTTTTGCATTATTTTGTCCAAATAATGGACAATGTATGTTTAAGTCATGGTCCCAGTGGTATACAGGAAACACACATATATTAAGACAATTTTTTTCTTTAAATTCTTTATTAGTTAAGGAATTGCAAAAGTGTCATCACCCCCCGACACACACTTAACCCCCATCCTTTCCCCCCCACTCATGCTCTCATCTCCCTGTTGTCCATGTCCATTGGTTTGGCTTATATGCATGCATACAAGTCCTTTGGTTGATCCATTCATCTACTGATGGGCACTTAGGCTGTTTCCAAATCTTAGCTATGGTGAATTGTGCTGCTATGAACATAGGGGTGCATATATCCTTTCTGATTGGTGTTTCTGGTTTCTTGGGAGATATTCCTAGAAGTGGGATCACAGGGTCAAATGGGAGTTCCATTTTTATTTTTTTGAGGAAGCTCCATACTGTTCTCCACAGTGGCTGCACCAGTCTGCATTCCCACCAGCAGTGCAGAAGGGTTCCTTTTTCTCCACATCCCCTCCAACACTTGTCGATTGTTGATTTGTTGATGATAGCCATTCTGACAGGTGTTAGATGATACTGCATTGTTGTTTTGATTTGCATCTCTTGGATGATTAGTGACTTTGAGCATGTTTTCATATGTCTTTCAGCCTTCGGTATGCCCTCTTTCGAAAAGTTTCTACCTAGGTCTGTTGCCCATTTTTTTATTGGATTGTTTATCTTCCTTTTGTTAAGTTTCATGAGTTCCCTGTAAATGTTGGAAATTAAACCCTTATCAGTGATT
>NW_006289813.1:14427270-14436481 GCF_000327345.1 Myotis davidii | reverse complement strand
GTTCTTGTGCCAGTACCAAGCTGTTTTAAGAACAGTGGCTTTGTAATACAGCTTGATATCTGGTATTGAGATCACACCTACTTTGTTCTTCTTTCTCAGGATTGCTGCAGCTATTTGAGGTCTTTTTTTTATTCCAGATGAATTTTTGGAATGTTTGTTCTAGATTTGTGAAATATGCTGTTGGTAATTTGAGGAGGTAAGCAAAACAATAAAAAACAATGCAGCCTTCCTGATGAAGTAACAGGGTTTGGGCATGTAAGCCCAAGAAGAATACAGAATAGGGCAAAGAGCAGTCATTGTGACTATGGCTTGGAACAGAGTCCACTCCAATAACTTCAGAGAGGAAGCTGTGGGGTAAATGCCCTCATCTCAGTCTTCTCTTCACTTTTAATGTTGGGCTCCCTTTTGGCAGCACTCCTCAAAGCAGAAGTCAAGGGAGAGCATTGATGTGGTTCATATAGACCAGCGGCCTAGGGGGGATATCAGAGTGGAAAGAGGTTGAGAATTGATCTGAAAAGTCAAAATAAAGATAGCCATTTTGGAGTCTACGTTCATCAATTTGTAATTGTCAAATGGAATGAAAGCTGACATGATACCATGAAAATGTGAGATGTGCAAAGGGTCAGTAAGAGCAGGACTGTAGGCAAAGTTATAACCATTATTAATTAAAAAAAAAAGAAAATGATTCAGTCTGCACAAAAGGGCTTACAGGCTAGCAAAAGAATGACATATTTGAGAGAGAAACAAGTTAGCAATGCCGAGCTTTATGTGAGAATAGAACTTGATATCAAGCATGCAAACTTCAAATCAAGGTTACTGAGGCAAAACTTTCCCAGGAGTGTCAGCATAGGCTGTACCACTGGGGAAACTTGTTAAGTTACCAAATATATCTAAACCTAATTTTTTTTCATCTATTATTTTGTATCTAACAGGGTGAAGGCCTGCTTAGAACTGAGGTCTGAGGATGCCAATAAGAGTCCTGAATTTAAGCTCCATGCAGAACAGTTGGTTGTTATGTATACATTTCCCCCTTTTTTAAGAATTTCGAGCTTACTTTTCTTTTATATACACTGTTATAACCCTCTCTTCTTCAATTAAATTACCCATTGATAATTTAAAAACCATAATTATCATTTATCTGAAAATCTAATAATTGGAGGACATAGCTACTCTAATTTTCACTTCCTTGTAATGAAGACTTAATTATATCCTAGATTAAATGATTTACAATTATTTTTTGATGTATTAGATAACTCTTCTTTCTATGATATCTTGAACCCAATTTTATCTGGAATTTTACTCATAACATATTGTAATAATGTCTTCATTAATATAGCTAGTCATTCAACTTGATGTACACTTTACTCCCCATAGTCACACGGCCACCAGTGCTGCTTTCTCATTAGTCAAATGCAAATCTTGCCACAAGAGAAACTCAAGAAGGAGAGGAAACTCTATTTCCAATCCTTGGTTTGAGGAGAAAGTTAGAGCTTCTTGGAGTGATTTCTATAAATACTTGTTGTACTCAATTAAAACTTAAATACCAGCATTTTATTTTTTACTAGAGAAACAAGGAAAAAACCTTAAAAAATAATTTCCGTTCTAAACTGTTTTTCTTATCAGAGTTTTATGTAAACTGAAATCACCACCAAACGTCACCTTTTCCTAAATTATGTTGTTTCCCAGATGGAAGGACAGAAATGAGTGAGGCCACTTATGTGGATTTGCTAGGGCAGAGAACTTGTTTAAAATAACCTTTCTTTTCACAAATCCATACAAATATATAATGTAAACATTGTTCCAAAAATATATGAAATAAAATTAGCATAAAGCTTATGATTGATTTGGAAAGCAATAAATTAAACTAAATGGAATAAAGGTGAGAATTTTATTTGCTTAGTTGTTTTCTATTTATATTAATAAATAGATAAAATGTACTTTATATGTATGTAATAATATAATATAAATAGTTTCAATGTGTGTTTGTGAATGTGTGAATGGGTATGTGGTCATTTTCATAAGTGAGAAGGAAATAGACTGCATTTAAGCAACTAAGTGAGAGGATGTACAAGGGAAGTGCTGATGAAGCATTGTATGTATTCAAAGATATAATTTCAATTTGTCTACTTATGAACATCATATCTACGTGTGCATCATTTATTATGTTTTCTCTTTGTGCTATTTTTTTAAAGGGCTTTATTTAAAATGTTTACAAAAGGCTTTATTTTGCCTAAAATAAACTCACTTGGTAAAATGAGATCCTTTAAATGAATTCTTGCACTGCATTTGATATATATTAGAAATCAAGTTAAAGCATTTTAAAAAGATATATATTTGTCATTAAAAAATAACATTATATTACATTATTTTTAATTTATGTCTGCTCTTATTATTAGACAGCAGTTTCTTTGCTCTCAAGCTGAGGTCAAGTAAATGTTTTCAACCATCTGCATTTCAAACTAAAAAAAAAATTCTGATATTTAAAAATAGAAGTACTTAATACTGATACTAGTGGAATATTGAAATGTCATATCAGAAAGCTTCAGTCATAGAAGTTTTCCAGATTAACTGTGATTTTTAAATGTTAATATAGTTCTCTGTGGATAAAATGTTTTAAGACTTTTTTACAAGCAACTTTTATTTATGAAACATAATTAAAGTAGATATCTATAATCCAGAAAAAATTTAGAAGGTAAAATAATTTCCTCTCATAATTATATTTTAATTGTATTTCTTCATAGGATGTTAAATCATTGTGAATTTTAGAATGTGCTAATAAAATAATTCACTGGTCCCAGGGCTATAATAGCAAATAGTTGTGAGTTGTTGTTTTTTTAATGTATTTTTATTGAATTCAGAGAGGAAGGGAGAGGGAGAGAGAGATAGAAAATCAATGATGAGAGAGAATCACTGATTGGCTACCTCCTGCATGCCCCCCACTGGGGATAGAGCCAGTAACCCAGGCATGTGCTCCTGACTGGAATCAAACCCAGGGCTCTTCAGTCTGCAGTCCAAAGCTCCATCCACTGAGCCAAACCAGCTAAGGCACAAATGGTTTTTAAGGGAATATATACATATCATGAGTTACTGCATAAAATATATAATAAATGTATCCATTCAGATGTTAATTCAATAGAAGGGTAGAGAGAATATAATGTATTAAATAAAGAACCCACTGCACCACTCTAATTTTAGACTTTTAACTACAGTTTCCAAGTCCTGAAAATATTTTTATGATACTAGTGCCTTGGCAAAAGCCTAGTGTCATTAGACATATTTTCCCGATATTTATTTTCCTGTTATATTGAAAGGAATTTTAGAGATTAAACAGGCAGGTTTAGGGAATCTCAGGAATAAATAAAGAGGGTCCATGGGGGAGGAATGCATAGGTGAGGGCTGGGCGCTGCCAGAATGCATACATTCACAGAGAATAGAAAAGTGCCACAGGATCAGGGGAGAGGACAACAACCATTCCCTATGCGGAAAAATGAAACATACTTCCACAGAGAACAGAGAAATATCACAGATGTTGGGAGGAGACATATGTTCACAGGAGATAGAGGAATGTTGCAAGAAAAAGGGGGCACCACGTGGGTTTTGCACTTTGAAGCTGATATTCTGCAAAAGACTGACCAATTAAAAAGGCACGGGGTCGTAAAGTGGGGAAGGGAGCATGAAGAGAAAAGAACTACAGCATTTATAAGCCTGAGTAAAAGGGGCTTAGTGGATTACCCCCTTGGGAAACCCTCTCTACATGGGAGTCTGTATTTGTTCCATACATTTCCACCCTTTTACTAACAAGTCCCTTTATTTTATTTTTTTTTCTTTATTGATTAAGGTATTACATATGTGTCCTTATCTCCCCATTGCCCCCGCACTCCCTCCACTCATGCCCCTTTAGTTTGTGAATTTTATTCTTCAAACTTTGAGACAAGAATCCACAAGGGGGAGATCCACTCCCCGCACCCCAAGTTTCAATATTAATCATAACATGATTTCCTGCTTTATTCTCTTCACACTTCAATAACAAATAATTAAATATAATGTACATACTGATATTGCTCCTCAAATAAGATGAATGTTATTTTCTCACTGATAAAAAGCATTAATTAAATGTGTAAATCTTTTTTAGACATTTATTCAGATAAATAAAGAGCCAAATTTAAAGTACAAAAATGTCTCGAGACTTTCATATAGTTTTAAAATATGTTTTTCCCCCTTAGGCCAGAAGTTAGAGGTCATTTAACTTTGTCAAGGTCTAGAATTTCATTCTCGAACATATTTGAAATGAACTGATAACACTGAGTGTCCATCAAGTTTTTACAAGAGACATGACTTGAAATTACCTGTCATAATAATGAGTATTTATAAAAATGAATTTGGAGAGCTTCTTTAATTTTAGACTTATTCTTTGTCTTCAGCTTCCACATGTTCCCACATCACTCCCTATGAAATCTGTCTCCCTTCTATTTCTGAAAGCACATGGTTTTGTCATGGTCTAATATGAGAGTATTATTAGTCTCCCCACATTTCTTTCTCTGGAAAATTGGACATTTTAAAAGGAAATCACCAGATTTCAATGTCTCTTCTTGATAGGAATTCTGAAATAGAGATGAGGGGTCATAAGACATATTTCCCTGATGTGTTGGATATTTTCTGTTTGTCCTTTCAGATCCCCTCTGTACCTTTTGTCATCTTTCCGGTTACCTGGACCACTGTCCTTACTGCAGGACATCACTGAGCTTTCTGCTCTCCGACTCTCATTGGATTCAATCAGTTGGAAGAACCAGGAGGAAATGAGAAAACGAAGAGTAAAAAGGAGAGTAAAGCTGGGGTACCCACCCAGGACTTTTCCCTACTTGTTGCCAAAAATCTCTATGTCCCTCTCTTGGAGGTGACGTCTCTTGTCAGATGACTTTTCGTATTCAAGCTACCCTCTCCAACTTTATGGGGCCACACCCTTCACCTCCTTCTGCTGGTGACTGGCACTAAGTACTTTGCTATCCTAACCACAACTTTGGAAGTGGCCCCTGTATTTAACTTTCATCAACTATCCTGTTTCATGACCTTTTTTTTTTTTTAATTTTGTTGAAGACTTACTGTTGCAACTACTTCAGAAAACCTGTGATGGATTTTTTTTTAAAAAGTAAGTTAAACAAATATTCTTAAGAGTTCATTTTACATGCTAACCTAAAACACTGGGGGATATATACACAAATGGTATTTTAGGTTGAGAAATTGTCATAGCTTGTAAAATCTGAATTAGGAAAATAGATGTTGCATTTGTTGTTTGTTTGTTTGTTTGTTTTTGAGGGCAAGGTACTCTGTATAGTTTGTGTGTTGAATATTCTGTTTCGTCATTCAAATATATTCTCTATCCTTTCCTCTTTCTCTGTGCCCTGAGAGGTTGACACAATCATAGTGACCCACCTGGACTCCCTTGCCCTCTGGCTTCTAGTTGATGTTAGTCAGCGGATAGCAACAGCAAAAGAAAAAAAGGAATGCGAAAAGATAGTGTGGGGTATTTATTCTTGCTGCTCCTTCCCTGTTGCTCCCTAGTCCTAGGAAGACAGTAACAGTGCCCAACATTTTTAGATTCCACGAGCTCCACCATCTCTTCACGGTTCCCATAGTTCTACCCACATATTTGCCAATGTGTTCTCAACATTTGTCAGTTACTATCTTGTGTGTGTCATCGGCTTCCTGCCAGAATTTTATTCAATTCAGAATTCCAAATCTAATTCACATAATATATATATATATATACACTATCGACATCTTATAAGAAAGTAATTGTTTTCCTTTTTTGAGAGTAGCAGAGTAGAAAATTTTTGACTTAGGAAATAGACATATTTTATGTAATATAGTCATTGAAACAATCTAGAATTTTAACTCACAAATTGTAATACATTTAATTTTTAAAACAACAAACAACAACAAAATAACAGAAAAAATAAGAGGGAGTTGAGAGCTATTTCATATCAAGGAATCTGCGAGTCCTGGTGACTGTATGTCTAGTATACCTAAGAAAGTTCCAATTTTTACTTATTGTCAAGATTAAATTAATAATAGTGTCCCCATTCATTAAAATAATCCTTTGGGGACAATCTGTTATGTGGCCACTCTAATTGTATCTCAAGATTATTTTTAATCTGTTAATTAATATGAGAAATATCTTGTAAAATTTAGAGCATTTTCAGGTTAAGGTAGTTGCTGAAGTCAAAAATAGGATTTGTTCAGGTGAGGAAGCTGCCAGGAAAGCTGTTTTAGATTTCATATAAATTCTCCTTCAACATGTATGAGTCTGTAACTCAGGGTGAAATGCCTGCCTACAAAGATATATGCTAATATAATTATTCTGTTAATTTCCATTTCTTGAAAAAATTCCTTCAGCCTTCCGAGGCACGCAATAAATTGTGTGTCAAAGTTTGTGAGCCACTGACTGTTCATTTCCTAAAGAAGGACATTTTAATGGAAATTTTAAATGTGTGCAATAAAATTTCTGAGGATAGAGTAGAATTGGTCTGTACATTTAGTGAATATAAAATAATATTGAACTTGGAATGTAACTCATAGTAAAAACATGCTATTATTTAAAAGCTCTGTTCAGTTTACAAAATGATCATCAACTTCAACACCACTGTATACGAACTTTCAACTTACTATGTTTTATAGAAGAAAAAAATTAATATTCCTCCCATAAAATGTTTGTCAGTACTTTCTTCCCTTAAAGAGATTGTTTGCTCATAACTATAGAGGTTATTTGGATTGGCTAATAGTTGGACTTAGTAGCCTTTGATAATTATTTGAAGCTGATTGGGGGAGAGTCAATGTTCCTGATTTAACTCAGGAATAATTGTGACAAGCACCCTTTGCTATATTATATTTAGGAAACACCTTAAAATATTTGAAGGGTGTCAAAATACATCAATCTCTTCAAATACAAAACTTCTGTCAAGGACTAAGAATGTAATGGTGAAGGATATGCATTTCTTGAAGTAATATAACAAGTTGCCTTCACGTGTTCAATTTTAAAATCAGTAGGAGTATATCTTTAGATGGAATTCATTAATACATCTTAAAATTAAATACTACCATTGTCCTACTTGAAAAAGATATTCCATTTCATTACTGGTAAGTTTTCTTCTTCTAATTTTAGACGCATAAAATTAGTCATGACTTTTACAATACATTAAAAAGTTTTAGTTTTTAGGAAGGATCATATGGATGATCTATGCTCCATTAACATAAAATATTTCAAAAACAGGTAAAATTACCTAATTTCATTTTTCGATGGATAAGTGTGTGGATAACCAATGGACTGACTCTAAGCTCCAAGTTTACTCTCTTTGCCTGCTCTCTTAAATGGATCTGGCCCTTTAAATATTTTTTCTTTGCCAGCTGACAATGAGGCTGTGTCAGTGGAGAGTAGTATTGAGAAATGGAAGGCTGGAAACCCAGACCTGAGCTCCCTGGCTCCTATGTGCTCACTCAGTAAGTGTGTGCAGCATGCATGGCTTCCTCCTGGACCTGGGGCCCCAGTGGCTACAGCTGCTCCGGTGCCTGGTTCTGCAGGGCATTGCGGCTGGCAGTACCGAGTGGCCCGCGATGAGCTCAGCACCCTAATTTGGGCAGTTTTGCAGCAGAGTGCCTCCAGCCAGCGTCCCCAGTACCCACAGCTTCTCCCGAGTTGCAAGGCAGCCAATAGAACCCAATGGCCAGCCCTCCCCCCGGTACTCGATTTGCTCATGTTTACAGCAGAATTGCCTTCCGATATACCTCTCCTGAGCAGCCTTCCCTGGCACAACTGAGGACAGAATTCTGTTTGCTAATGACACCATATTAGGCAGCATGGTTTTATTCGATACAAAAAAGTAACAAGTGCAAGTGCTAACTTCTAATTACAAGGAGAATCAAAAATTAAAATGTGGAAGCTGATGCCTTTTTAAATATAAAAATACTCTGGGCACAGAAAGTACAAAGGTCTTTTAAGCGAGTATAAATTCTGTTATTTTTCTGTGTTCGGCAACTTTTGAATACTAAAGAATTACTTAATGGACATTAAATATGGACCACCGTATGTCTGTGGATTTTACATTTGTGTTTTGTGGTTGGAAGATCAAGTGGGGTTTGAATTCATAGTAAAACTTAATGTACCTTTGTGAGTGAATGCAGCTGTTTCTTAATTGAACATGTTAAGATATTGAACTATTTTATTGAACTAATAAAAAAGCTAATATTAAGTTGGGCAATATGTCATGGTGCTTAGAGAAAGTGAATGAGTAATTTAATTTAATATCAAGTATTTTAGAACAAGAACACATGTATTACAAGGTAAAATGGTCATTATTGCTGATTAAAATGAGCTAGCAAGTCTTGCATCTATATATGAGTGTTAAATATATATAATACAGATATAAAATGTTTATATATACTTTGACATAATTAATTCTTTCAGTAAAGTATTACTACAGATATTTTCTGTTATATATCCAAATTACATAGATCCAACTTATCATATGCATAAATAAAGAAGGAATTAACTATCCCAGTGGTGTAAAATCATTGTCACTCTCTAGGACATAGTAAAAGAAGAGCAACATATTGAGAACTTTATGTCTTAATTCCTATTTGGTAACATTAAGTAAATCATTGAACACTCCTGAACAGTGTTTGAAAGTGTGAATTAATTAGATAACAACTAAATTAACTTGAATATAAAAATCCAAAGGTCATAAAGATTGAATAAAAATTTAATAACATTGATAAAAAATATATGTGGTATTTTTCTGTATATGTATTCATAAAGACAGATTTAATTTTGAGAAAAACATGAACTCTGTACATATACTGAGAATATTGCAATAGTACATTTATTTGCTTTCTTACATCACAAGAATGTACCTATTTACTTCCCTTGCTTTAGTGCAAAGTTACCTCATCAGAATAAGTAACATCCTATCTGATAATCCTATCTAATAATAGACAAACATGGTAATTAACCGTACCTCCAACATGCTTCCCATTGGCTAATCAGGGTGATATGCAAATTAACTGCCCACCAAGATGGCAGTTAACTGCCAACAAAGATGGCGGTTAATTTGAATACATAGGTGCGAAGCAGCGGAGCAAAGACGAAGGCCCCAGCCAGAGCAGCGAAGACTGAAGGCTCCAGCTGGAGCAGTGAAGGCCTGGGTCCTGGGTGCTGGGG
>NW_006289813.1:14425757-14427042 GCF_000327345.1 Myotis davidii | reverse complement strand
CTCAATCAGAAAAGGCTATATACTGTATAATTCCAATAACATGGCATTCTAGAAAAGACACAATTATGCAGACAGAAAATGGTCAGGAGTTGCCATGGGTTAAGGGGAAAGGAGGAATGAACAGAGCATGAAGGATTTTTAAGGCAGTGAAACTATTCTGTATGGCTGTAATGGTAGATATATGTTATTATACTTTAGTCAAAACTCATAGAATAGCCCAGCCAATGTGGCTCAGTGGTTGAACATGGGCCCATGAGCCAGAAGGTCTTGGTTCAATTAGTGGTCAGGACATATCCGAGGGCTGTGGGCTCCATCCCCAGTGTGGGGAATGCAGGAGGCAGCTGGTCGATGTTTCTCTCTCATTGATGTTTCTTATTTCCTATCCCTCTCCCTTCCTCTCTGTAAAGTATCAATAAAATATATTAACAAATAAAAATAAAAATAAAAGATGTGGACATTCAAATGACCTGAATCAACTATCACTGTTTGTACCAATAGCAGCAATGCTTATGTGATAATATAGTTTAATAAACATACAAAACAAGTCACATGATGAGAGGGGTTCGGCTTCTAAAGTAAATTGAATATGTTCTTTAAAAATTCCCGTGTCCTCCCCTCTGACTATAATTCTTAATTTTCCAATCAGAAAATTACCCCAGGTGATCCAGTAACATGTAGAACTCCAGTAACCTAACTTATTTTTTTAAAAAAACAAACATCCCAACCATTTTTAAAATATTTAAATTGATATTTTGGGGTTAAAATTATAGAAGATATTTAGATCCAAATATATTTTCTGAATAGAAAATATTTCAGTTTTTTATTTAAAAAAATAAACATAAAAAATATATGTGACACATTTTCCCAAGGAACTCTGAATTAGTACCTTTCCCTCTAACTTTCTTCAAATTAAGAGAATCTATGGAGTTCCCTATACTGCACAAGTTTTAATGAACGAAAATAAGACTTTCTAAGAGCATCAAATACATGTTTTCTTATTTACAAACATATATACTCCTCTCTCTCTCTCTCTAAAATATATTCTTACTGATTCAGAGAGGAAGGGAGAGGGAGAGAGATAGAAACATCAATGATGAGAGAGAATCATTGATCAGCTGCCTCCTATGCACTCTGTACTGGGGATCTAGCCCACGACCCGGGCATGTGGCCTGACCTGGCATCAAACTGTGACTTCCTGATTCATAGGTTGATGCTAAACCACTGACTCACACCGGCCAGCCTATACCCGCTTCTACTTCCCCACCCCCTTTTCCATTTGGCATTT
>NW_006289813.1:14424423-14424889 GCF_000327345.1 Myotis davidii | reverse complement strand
CCCTTCCTCCCAGCCAGTGAGCAAGATAATTAACTCTCAAGTCAAGCTAAGTGACCCCAATCACAGTGGCCCAATGCTGACATACAAAGCATACAAATAATTCTCACTCTGGCATAAAAGTGACAATTTTCTTGGAAGAAAAGCAGATACTATAAATTTCTCAAAGTTTTCCTGAAACATTTTTTAAAGTAATTTTTACTTCTTTAGAAAAAATGCATACATGGCAAACCATCTGTAATAAAAGGCCCATTCTATAAAATTTTACCTGGTCCTACTCATATCTGCAATCATAACCATATTTACAGACAAATATATCTATACTAATAAAAGAGTAATATGCTAATGAGAGTGGGAGACTTTTCAGGAGACCTTCCAGATGTTCTTCTGGACAAAGCCATGGTGGCAGGCTGAGGTAGAGGCAGTTAGAGCCAAGAGGGGAGGGCAGTTATGATCAGGCTGGTGGGCG
>NW_006289813.1:14410726-14424236 GCF_000327345.1 Myotis davidii | reverse complement strand
AGAGCCAATCAGGCAGGCAGGCAGGCAGGTGAGCGGTTAGGAGCTAGCAGTCCCGGATTGCGAGAGGGATGTCCGACTGCCGGTTTAGGCCCGATCCCTGTAAACTGGCAGTAGGACGTCCTTCGAGGGGTCACAGATTGGAGAGGGTGCAGGTCAGGCTGAGGAACACACCCTCCCCCGTGCACGAATTTTGTGCACCGGGCCACTAGTTTCCTTATAAGTACTAATAAATGAAAAAATACTGGTAACAATAGGTGCCTCCTAGAACATCCCAGCAGAAATCTATTTTTCAGGCACTGTTGTCATAAATAGCCTATTTTCTGATGTTCTACAGCTTATATATTCTTATCTCATGCCAATTTCCCTTCTGCCCAACACTCAGGAAAACTGTGAAAACCTGGATGCTCCTTCCTTTGGTTCTGGTGAGAGGTTCAGAGGATGCAACCACTACCCATGTGGAAATCCTCACTGTAGTTCTGTTCTCTAACAAAAATATGAACCTACTACCACCTTATTTCTCTGCTCTTTTAATCTATATTTGCACCTACTTGTGAGCCATCCTACTGTCTCTAGAAAGCTTCATTTTGTAAGTAATTAATACTTTCATACCCTCTTGGTATGTGTGTAGTGTCATCAGTCTTGACATATGAACAGATTTTGGATGGGGGTCCATCCTATCTTTGCGTAGTAGCTACAACAACTGGCACAGTGATCAGGGTATCTAGACCAACACTACCTGGGATCTTTCTTCTTCTCTTGTTTAGCTTGCTAACTGGTTCTATGGCCGGCTCAAAGTATGTGCTTTAATTGGATTCTTGATGGTTATCTTGAACTTTGAACAGTAGTCCCTTTGCTATATTTGCTGAGTTCTATGCAACTTCTGTTACAGATGTTTCCCACCTAAATCAGAAGTGTTGATAATTGGCATTTAGGGTCAGGAGCACTAGATTGAGTCCTTTCATAAAGTGGCCTTGTGTCATGTGTCTTAGCCTAGACTAGTGGTTCTCAACCTTCTGGCCCTTTAAATACAGTTCTTCATGTTGTGACCCAACCATAAAATTATTTTTGTTGCTACTTCATAACTGTAATGTTGCTACTGTTATGAATCGTAATGTAAATATCTGATATGCAGGATGGTCTTAGGTGACCCCTGTGAAAGGGTCATTCGACCGCCAAAGTGGTCGCGACCCACAGGTTGAGAACCACTGGCCTAGACCTATCTGTGAGTCTTTGACTAAATTGTGCATCTCAATCCCAGGAATTATCATGACTGATGTTAGAGGAAAGACTCTTACCCTATGTCTATGTGTCTTGAGCTGGTGTGGGCTGTCCTTCTAAATATATACAGTATTTTTTGTTGATTTTAGAGAGAAGGAAGAGGGAGAGAGAGATAGAAATATCAATGATGAGAATCATTGATTGGCTGCCTCCTGCATGTCCCCTTCTGGGGATGGAGCCCACAACCCGGGCATGTGCCCTGACTGGGAGTCAAACCGTGACCTCCTAGTTCATAGGTCGATGGTCAACCACTGAGCAACACCAGCCTTGTGTTCCTAATCAACAGGGACTCACATTTCATTTATACCTGAGGAACAGTCTAAATTTAAACAAGGTGCCACTATAATCTTCGGCAAGATACTGAAAATAAAATAGAGGACAAATAGGTATACCTCACCTTAACCGTTGTCACCATTACCTTAGCTAAATTTCCTATAGTTATAGCACCTATTGCCTTAAAATATCCCATAGTGCACATAAGCATTATATCCAATTAGTAATGAATTAACATTGAATTAAATCTTAGGAAATTGCAAATTGGCTTGACAAAATAAAACCACATATAACTTCCCCCAGAGCTAAAATGGTTAATATAACTCAATGTAAATCTGTCAGAATTGAAATTCATGATATAAGACCTGTACAGAGGAGAATTGATTATTCCTATGACCTCTTCATTTTTAGTGCAATCTGGCCTTTTCCTGTGCTTATAAAGAATCAATGGCACTTCACAATAATTACCACAACCTTAATGTCATTTAATGCTGTGGTTGGATCCATTCAGGTTCCCATAAGCAAAGTTACTGAAATTACTGACCTATCCAACGAGAAACTGGTAAATATTTTGCTGTTAAAGTTTGAGCTAACATGTTCTCCTAGGTACTTATTTCAGCATCTTTTAAAAACACATAGAAACCATATACTTTTACCTGACTATCATGGGGGACCTCAGTAGCTTTGACAGTGCACACAATCTTTGCAGGCAAGAATATTTACCACATCCAATTCTATCTAGGAGTACAGGCGTAACCTTGCACTGATTACATCCTCCTCTGAGAAAATTCCTTTGACATAAAATGAATTCAAGACAAAAACACTCACAAAGTGACTCATAAAAAAGGAAGGGGCATTGACCTACACATGGCAAGAATTCGTCATCTCATTTAAATTTCTGAAAACCATGTGACATACTAAGGGCTATTCTAACCCTGACATTGTCAAGACCAGCTATTAACCTTCCTAGTACCCACATTGTTAGTACAGGAGAAGCATCTTTGGGTTGTTTTAGGAATAATGGAGGGGAAATAGTTCTCATTTATGAATTTTACTTAAGACCATTTTATTCTATTATTTGCAAATTAGCCCATGAAGAAAGAGACTCCCTTCAACAAAAAGTGCTTATATCTGTACAAACTGCAATTTCGTGGGCATTTCCATTAGTGCCCACAGAGCGTTTTGTTCTGTAGAGGCTGTAGAGATCTGATCTCATGACTCCTAGAATCTTTAGCCTTATACCAGGGGTTTCTGATGCAAGAAACTGCTCCTCTTGGCCCTACAATATATGTCATTAAAATGGCAATTCCTGATCCTTCATACCAAGTTATCCACTATGCACTGGGTCATGGAAGCAGCAAACCACAAACTCAGCACAGCCATTGAAGCCCTCTTGCTACAGGATGAAGGTGTATACATGCACCTTCTCGTATATCCCACGTGTAAGAGCCATCATCTCTGCTATCTTTGACACACTGTGTTGCTAGAGGAGGTCACTCAATTTCCAGACCTCTTAGTCACCGAAAGAACCCCCAAGGATTAAATGAGTAAACAGAGAATGAATTTAATATAATTTGTAGATTGGCATCACCATCACTGCACATGATACAGCTCAGTGGGAAGTTGTTGTTCTTCATCCATTAACCAGGAAATTCTAATAAAAATGAGACCCAAGAGTCATTACAATTAATTAAATTTCAGGCAGTCATTTTAGCACTGTATGCTCTGGCTAACCGTCAGCTCCATCTGCACAATTTTATAGACTTTTGGGCTGTTGCCAACGTTAAAGTAATTGGCCAATGCCAATTATGGGGGAATGAAAAACAGATATAAGGAGAAAGTGATGAATATATATGTGATAAAATGAAGTAGAATATTAGTTATATAAAATAGGTGGTAAGTATAAGAATATTTACTGTAAAATATGTTTAATATTGCTGTATGTTTAATTTTTTTCACAACAAAATGTTGTGGAGAATAATTTTTAAAAGCCATAAAGCAGGATAAACAAAAGATGTAGACTAAAGAAACAAAACAACCTCTTGTAATACTTTCATTTTGATAAAATCCTGGCTTATGAACAAAACAACTATAAATTATTTTTATAATGTTGGGAACATTTAAATGCAGGATGAGATTTAAATGATATTTTAAAAATGCTTTATGTGCAATAATGGCATCACTTTTAGGTAGAAAGTATGCCTGTACTGAGGAGATATATGACTAGAGTGAAGTTTTATGTAGAATGTACAAAAATATGAAATGGTTCAGCAATATAATTACATAAGCAAAAAAAAAAAGAATACAGAGAGATATAAATGGTTAGTAGCAAATGTCATCCCCCCAAAATGACAACTATTTAAGCTATGTGGTAAATTAAAAGTTATAATCAGTTTGTTTCAAACTTTTCTAATGATTTTTTTTTTCTTAAAGGAAGTAAATATAAGACGTGATCAGGTTCAATGATTGATTGGAAATGAGAACTCAGGTAATAAAACATGTACATTTGAAGAATTTTACATTAACTTTAAAGGGGGTATTTTAGATTAAAAGGCTTTCTATTATATTTTGTAATTGTTTTTTCTTCTCATTTTTAGATTGTGTAAGTCACTTCTAATAAAGACACATGTAATGGTTTCATTGTTTCTTCTTTTAATTTTATGTCTTCTGTATCTTATATTTATCTTAAATTATTTTCTATTGTCTTCTACATATAAAATGAGTATTTCCTTATGTTTCTTAATTTTGTTCAAAAAATTCACTTGCAGCTTTGACCACAAGATGTCCCCTGTCACCACCTACTTCAGTGAATTACAATGTAAACTTTTATAACACTATGCTTATTAACATTATATTTGAAGGATCCTATATACTAATTTAAGACAGAATCTAGAGAGATTTTTTTTCTGAAATGAATCCTAGAAATGAATTGATTACAAAATACCTACCTCTATATGAACAAGCAAGCAAACAAAACAGAATTGTCATTTACTTACAGCTAAGTCTCTATGAATTTGAGATGAAAAGTCTTGCTAGATGTCAATGTTATGCACATCTATGAGTTGCTAAAGAGAACAAGGAAAGTCAACTTTCAGGAAGAGTAGATATACTATATGATATGAAAATTGTCATGTCATCATTCTACAATTAAAAAAATCGCAACTACTAGCTCTTCTTTACTTGATGGTATTTATTATGGACTAAGTACTAATGCTGTTCCCAATCTCATCACCCTAATATGATGAGATTTGGAGGTTGGACCTTTACCATGTACTTAGGTTCCGGTGAGGCCATGAGGATGGAGGCCCCTTGATGGGATTAGTGGCCTTTTTTAGAAGAAGAGACACCAAAGCTCCCTCTCTCTGCCATGTGAGGATACAGTGAAAAGACACCTACTCTGTCATTTGGTTATAGCAGCCAGAATAGACTAAATGAGTATTCTATCTCCCAGGAGAACACAAACATTTCTCAAAGGCATTTTCATCAGCTAATAATTTAGCATAGATTAACAAGCTATTTTAGTTTAAAAAAATCAGTCCTAAGAAAAAAGTCAAAAGAATATTCAAAAATAGACTAATTTTAAGGTATTGTCTCTCAAAAATAACTCTTCTCTATGCATTTAATGTATATCTATCTATCTATCCATATAGATAGATAGATAGATAGATAGATAGATAGATAGATGATAGATAGATGATAGATAGATAGATAGATAGATAGATAGATAGATATAATTTTAGAAAAGGGAGAGGGAGAGAGAGGTAGAGATCAAGTCACAACCCAGGCATGTGCCCTGACTGGGAATCAAACCTTGACCTTCTGGTTCATAGGTCATTGCCGAACCACTGAGCCACACCAACCAGGCTTTCTATTGCATTTCCTGCTGCTAGTTTGGGGACTCTGCCTATGTAACAGTAGGCCTTTATTGTCAGCTGGCTGTCAGTTTAGCTCTTCCGGTAGCAATGCCCAGGGAGAGATTGGCATGCTGGGAAAGTAATAAGCCGCATGCTCTTTTATGTTCTCCTACTTGATTGTGTCAGCACCACTTCATCGACTCTATCAGAGGATTCCAGTTATAACGGATTCCATGTTACCATAACCAGCCCCTTAGACCTCCTCAGAGGCATCAATAGCAGCTGGTGGGTATCTTAGTCTCACAGTTTGAATCCCAGGCACCAATAGGTCTAGCTAGCTCCTGTGGCACAGTGGAAAGCCCTCCATCAGACAAGCAGAGTGACACAGGGACTTGAAGTGGGATGTTGTCAGTGTGCATGGAAAATGTCTTCTGCAATTCAATGAGACTCAGAGGGGCCTGAGGAGATATGGTGCAGCTTGTCCACACTGACTCAGATTTTCCATTGCACCGTTGAAGTCTGCCTAAGCCCTACACTGAGTCTCCTCTGTTATGCTACTTTGATTAACCATGAGAATGGCTAATCATTGTATCAAAAAACTGATGTGTCCCCAGAAATAAAGTAGAACAAGCTATAGTCCCTGAGGCAGCAAATACTCCCAAAGCTGTAGCTAATATTAACCTCCTTTCTCTAACAGCCTTCATGCTGGGCTAGCACTTTTGTGTTTCCTTGTTCAATAGAGTGGTGTAGACATGGATCCTTGATGGTTCTAACCACCTCTATACCTAGTCTTCGTCAGACCATGCTTTCTGCAATGGCCAGTTGATTGTTGTCACCAAGTTTGGGAGCTTTCAGAGGTACCTTACTATATTTTATGAGTTCCAGACTTCCTGTCCTCATAATGTAGCAATATCTCTATTATCTTATTTTACTTCAGACAGCTCACTGACCAATAGAGTAATGCCTTTCCTCTTCTACTGATCCATCTGTAGTAAGTGACCAAAATGAACTAATATTTATAATGTCCCCTTTCTCCACCTCGAAGAGACCAGTATTATTAATCCTTTGCAGAATGGAAGGATGGAAAATACAAATTCTTCAATTATTTACTGAGAGTGATGCTAATAGATGATAATAAAAGTTAATCTTACTATTTTCCTTGATTTCTAGATGCATGCTTTCTATTTATTGACCTCTCAGCAAGATATAATAACCACTGGTTCAACATTTATACCATATCACGTCTAACATACTACTCTAAGGACACATTTTACACCCTATTTGGTGATTTAGCTGAACTTTTAAGAGGTCCTCCTGGTGCTCTGCTGGCCACTGACACGAGCATCAGTATGGCAGTGTTCCATCTTCCAGTACAGGTCTCAGCTTCACAGGGTTTTCCATCTAGTTTTCAATATCTACCTGACCTAATTCCATCCATTTGTTCCTGGTAGCTGTTTCTTTGATACAATATCTTCCCACCCCATTTTTCCCTTTCAGTCTTCCATTACCTGTTCATATAACTCTTTAGCTGAACTTTATTAAAATAACTGGTATGGGTTCTATCTTCTTGACTAGTGTTGAAGGAAGTAGAAGAGGCTTGAGAAAAAGAAAAAATATGTCAGAATAGTTTTAATTGTATTGGGGCTATAGGTTAAATTGAAATCCAAGTAGCCAAGGAATTTCTTGAAGTTCATAAGAATATGGTACCTTGTGAATGCTGTCATTTGGAAGATAGGCCGAAGCAGCAGGAACAGAGGAAAAAGCAAAAGAGAAATTAAACTCTTGGGAAGATCATTGTTTTTTTGGTGGACTGAAGGAAAAATGGACAGATAGCCTGGGAGCTTAGCAATTTTAAAAAGAACTCTGCTAAATGATGTGGTCCAGAATAGATTATATAGAAGGTCAAACAAACTGTCTTTACCAGAAGTTATAACAACCTGAAGCATTTGTGATTGGGTGACAGAATCTATTGTAATTGGGTCCCAATGATTAAGAGATGCTGCTGTGATTTAATGACAAAGGACCAGGGATACCACATGTCCTGGGATGCAGGGGACTCTTCAGGTGAAGGGAAAACTGTCTCTCCCCAAAGGCCAGGAGCACTCCCAATGAGAAACACCATCTCAGATACTATTTTTAGTATTTTCCCTACTGATATTTCGTCTTGCACTTTATCTTCTATACCATATGGTTTAGGTAATACTTTAGTAAATGAAGCATTTAACTAATGAATCTAAAAATGTCAAATGAATAAATCTTAAGCATAAGACTCTTGAATTTTGTAATATAGAACTTTCAAAATTGCACAAGTACTTTCTATTAATCTCTTTTAACTTGGAAAGGCACAGATATTCTCAAGATTTCAAAAGTATTTATGTCAAAACAGTACTAAATGTATGCAGATTTGCTCTGTGGAATCAAGCAGTTTTGTAAATGTTTTGCTTTTGAAACAGTGTAAGATTTTGAGTTCATTTCTCCCCGAATTTCCTGCTCATCATAGTTTCCTTCATAAATATTTAGATGAAGTAGTCAGAATATAAGCTCTCGGTACACAGAAGAGCTGAGAGACAAAAATGTAGATTCTCTATGGCAGGGAAAAAAGAGTGCTGAATCAAAGCTGCTACCTGGAATACCAGAACGACAATATCCTCTGGTTTATATCTGCCCTACTTGTGAGTGTGAGGACTTTGCATACAGATTTGAGATAAGTAAATACACATGAGCAGGACAAATAATATCTAAGTTTCAAATATGTGCTTATATTAAATGCAATCTAGTGTGTAGAAGAAAAATCTCTCATCCAAAATCTGGTCTGGGTCTAAACTATATTTGTCTGATGTAATTTATAGCTTTCTCTGGAGAGTGGGAAGCATTCCCATTAAAATGCTCAAGTGGTGTTGGGTTTTTAAAATGATTTTAAAGAGATTAAGAATTCATTCTAGAAAATAAGAATTACTCACCTCACTGGCAGATCATCCATCCTTGTTATCTGTAAGCAGCTATTTCTTTAATCTACCACATTGCTGTTGTTTGTGTATATTGTTTTTGTACATAAATGCCTCTATGAATAGTAAAAACCTTTGAAATGACTTCTTTAAGCACCTCTTCTCTTTGGCAATTTGCAATAACACTTTGACAAGTATAGTCAAGTTAATGTACATGAAAACAATTATGAGTAGAATAGCACGTTCGTGTTAGAATACTAACAAGTTTCAAAGCTTGAAGGTTACTGACTTCTGTGTAGTCACACTGAAATTTCCTTACTGGGTATTTTAAAATGAGAGAGGGATTCCCACCTGGAGTTATGGGGATGGCCAAATACATATGCCTAACACCAGGGAGATGCTATCAACAGTAGTTTATTAATCACATATTGTCCTAGGAACATAGTGAAGAAGCAGGAGCCATAGGGGGCAGGCTTTGTAGCATGAAGGGGATGGAGTGGACCCCAGTTCCACAGGAGGATGTGAGTGCCTTATAGGGAATGGCAGGGAAATAAAACCTGCTGCCGACAGTGGTGTCAGCGAGAGTTCCAAAGTGAAGAGAGGTGCATTTAGAGCCAAAGAGACCCAGATGGGAGCTGGAGTTGCCCCACCTGACATCCCTGCTGGCTTAGGCTGGTTGAGTTGAACTCAGAACATCTTGAGAAAAGTGCATCTAAGCCAGAGACCCATGGAGTATGGGGCTATTGCTAGGTTTCCACTTGCCCAAGTGCAGGAGGTTCAAAATAGAAAGTGACCTGGGCCTCTCGTGAGCTCTGACTTATCTCCATGTGGAAATCAGTGAGTAATAAACTATTCAAAATCTCTTAACCTGAAAGAGCTTCTACATAATTGAATGTGACATTGAGGTATAACCTAAATGTATGTATTTATTTTAACCAACTAACTGTATTTAAATTCAAATATGACTGTGTCAATAATATAATAGTTTGTATAATAACATTTTAGAATTTTTATAGAAAAACAATTCATTTAAAATGTTACTTTTCAGCCAGCCAGTGTGGCTTAGTGGTTGAGCATCACCCTATGAACAAGGAGGTCAGTGTTCGATTTGCTGTCAGGGCAGGGCCCCGGTTGTGGTTTTGATCCACAACCAGTCAATGGTTATCTTCCATCATGGATGTTTCTATTTTTCTCTCCCTCTCCCTTCTTCTCTGAAATCAATAAAACATATATGTGTATTTTAAAAATAGAATTAAATGTTACTTTTAAATATAATTATTAATAACTACTGTTAAATATGCATTACTTGAATTTTAAGTACCTTAGATAAAACTTATATATATTTTAAAAATATATCTCTAATCCATCAAAACTATTTTCATAGAAAATGGAGACAGAAATATAAACTGTTACAGTATCCACAATTATATAATTTTTAAAAAGTATTTTCAGCTATTTATAGGTATTCATACTCTCAGAACTGTCAAGTGAGAGAGATGCCATTATACTGAATAAGTACTAAACTATTTCTATGAAAATATGAGCCATAGCAAAACATAAAATCTCAAGTGCCTTGGACATAAGATAATAAGTAGAGAAATTTAGAGTATACTTAATAAAATTTTCTCTACCTTGTCCATTAATTTCAGTACTCATTTTTATTAGGTTTAATAGATTTCACCTCCCTTAATATTTATCCTATTAAAAATCTGCATCTCACATACAACTTAGTTTAGATTCTGTCTGTTCTATCATGATCCTAGACTGCCCTCATACTTTGGGACAGATTTTTTCTTAGTTGTCAAAGTACTGTGTCTAAAACACAAATAGATCATGTTATAGTCCCTCAAATTCCTAAGTCCTAATATCCTTCAAATTCAAAGCCATTTGTCAAAGGTAGGTCCTTCTGGGACATATTGAATTTTCTTGTCTCATTTTATTAATATAGTAGAGGCCTGGTGCACAAAATTCATGCATGGGGTGGGGGCAGGCGTCTTCCTCAGCCAAGCTTGCACCTCTCCAATCTGGGACCCCTCGAGGGATGTCCGACTACCCCTTTAGGTCTGATCCCACTGGGATCGAGCCTAAACGGGCAGTCAGACATCCTTCTCACAATCCAGGACTGCTGGCTCCCAACTGCTTGCCTGCCTGACTGCCTGATTGCCCCTAACCACTCCCCTGCCAGCCTGATCGATGCCTAACTGCTCCCCTGCTGGCCTGATTGCCCCTACCCTCCCTTGCTGGCCTGGTCGCCCCTAACTGCCCTCCCCTGATGGCCTGGTTGCTCCTAACCGTCCTTCTCTGTAGGCCCAATCACCCCCAACTGCCCTCCCCTACAACCCTGGTCACCCCTAACTGCTCTCCCCTGTAGGCCTGATTGCCCACAACTGCCCTCCCCTGCTGGCCATCTTTGACCCCACAGGGGTGGCCATCTTGTGTGTTGGAGTGATGGTTAATTTGCATATTGTCTCTTTATTATATAGGATCATTCATCCATCCTTTCATCTATCCGTTCATTCATTTAGTCTTATTTATAGACCACTAATTTTTGGACACATACTTCTAACACTAGGGATAATATAGCATGAGAATACACGTGGTTCTTGGTGTCAGGTGAATGTCTCATTAATGGGGAAAATACAATAAAGATAAAAACAGCCCTAGCCAGTTTGGGTCAGTGGCTAGAGCACTGGCCTGTGGAACAAAGAGTCCTAGGTTTGATTCCAGTCAAGGGCATGTACCTTGGTTGTAGGCTCCTTCCTGGCCTGGGCCCTGGCTGGAGCTCATGCAGGAGGCAACCAATCTGTGTTTTTCTCACATCAATGTTTCTCTCTATCTCTTTCTCTCCCTCTCCCTTTCACTCTCCCTAAAACTTAATGAAAAAATATCCTCAGGTAAAGATTAACAAAACAAAACAGAAACAAATTAAAAAGATAATTTTGGCAAGTAATTCAAATCTTTAAAAATAATGCAATGGCACAAATTTTTGGACAATGGGATTTACTCACCTCCAATCAAAAGAGTTCAAAAGAGATTACTTCAGCCCTGACTGGTTTGGCTCAGTGTACAGAGTGTCGGCCTGTGGACTGAAAGGTCCCAGTTTCAATTCCAGTCAAGGGCATGTACCTTCATTGCGGGCACATCCCCAGTGGGGGGTGTGCAGGAGGCAGCTGATCGATGTTTCTCTCTCATTGATGTTTCTTATTCTCTGTCCTTCTCCCTTCCTCTTTGTAAAAAAATCAATAAAATATGTTTTTAAAAAAAGAGATTACTTCAAGAATACTGCTCCTTCCCTCACTTATGCATTTTCTAAATCTTTAGTAATAGATCCATTCAAGTGTTTTCAACTTTCTGAGCCTTCAGATTCCTTTATCTGCAGCATGCCAAAGATCTCATCTTTTGGACTTCAAAAAAATTTGAAATCATCCATTTTATTTTAAAAGATGTCCATACTGCATTAAGTATCTCAACAGAGAGATCTTTTCTGGCTTTTTTACCTAAAATACTTCCAAGTGCACAATCTTTCACTATGATTTAACCTTTATTTGTTTAATATTGATTTTCCTTCTCTAGAGCCTTAGCCCCATGAGGACATTGTCTCTGTTAAGTTCACGTTCTACTCAAGCTCCAGGGACAGTCTGTGGAATGGAAATGAGTAGCAAAGGGCTTTATCAAGCAAGAGTTGTCAAAACATTGATGGAAGATTTGAATTAATCACAAAGGAGGCACAAAAGTGTTTTGAGCAGGAAGAACACAATAATATACACATTTTGGCAAGGTCTCTCTGACTAAAGTCTGAAATGGAACATGTTTGGAAAAGGAAAAAAAAAAAGAGAAAACTCTTTACAAATGCAGGTAAAAATGATAGAAATTTAAAATAATTATGGAAATGTTAGTATAAAAATAGAGAGACTTAAATTATGATAATAAAGTGTGATCAACCTTGGTAGAAAAGTAAAGCCTGTCCTAAGTATCTGCAGATTCTGCATCTGAAGATTCATGGATTAAAAAATATTTGAAAAAAAAAAGAAACATGTTACATTGTTTACATATACTATGTAGTTAGGCCTACAATGGTTGGGTCTGTACTGAATATGGAAAGACATTTTAAAAACATTTTTATTGATTTCAGAGAGGAATGTAGAGGAAAGAAGAGAAAGAAACATCAATGATGAGAGAATCATTGATTAGCTGCCTCCTCCATGACCCCCACTGGGGATTGAGCCCATTACCAGGTCATGTGCCTTGACTGGGAATTGTACCATTACCTCTTAATTCACAGGTAGACGCTCACACCACTGAGCAACACCAGTCAGGCAACATTTTTATTCTTGTCCTTATTTCCTAAATGATACAGTATATATAACAACTATATACCTGGCGTTTACATTGCATTAGATATTACAAGTAATGCAGAGATGATTTAAAATATACAAGCTGATGTGCATAGATGATATGCAATTGCTGTCATTTTATATGAGGGTTTTGAGCTTCCCCTGATTTGGGAATCAGCAGGTGGTCCTGGAACCAATCCCATGCAAATACAAAAGATGACTTTAATTGGATATAAACTCTGAAGAAAAGGAAGGAAGCTGTTATAACTCATATTTTTGTTTTATGTTAATGGGTAGATGATGGTATTAGAGAGGTGCTTCAGGACAACATGTTTGTTGAAATAGATAATGATGTAGGTATGTGTAATTGCAGCAGATTGAAAGAAGATTTGAACGTAAAGAAGTGAAACAGTAAATAAAAAATCGCCATTTAAGAAATTTGATGGTGAAGATCAATGACGAATTTAATTTATTTTTAAATGGAAGATATTTGCATATACATTTACCTCAAGAAAAATTTGCTAACAACAAAAAAGGAAAAGTTAAAGATGCAAGAAAAAGAGGGCCTGAGAGGAGATGGAATAGAAGTTTGAGCACAGATGGCAGAATTAACCTCCAAGAAAGGCAGGGAAGCCCTTCCGCAGAGGCAGAGCAGGAAGATCATAAGTTGACTTCAAATACAAATAAGATTAAAACTGTTAGGTCAGTATATCCAGGGGTCTCAGAAGAGAGAGCCTTGACTTTTCTCTGAGGATAGTGCCTTACATTGATATGCATATTTACGAAAATTAGCCTGTATAATATAAACAAGGAAAAGCACTTTAAA
>NW_006289813.1:14403066-14407660 GCF_000327345.1 Myotis davidii | reverse complement strand
CCAGGATCTTTTGCCATGTTCTGTCTCTAGGTTCTGTGTCTAGGTTCTGTGTCTAGGTTCTGTCTTTTGTTGTCTTGTTGCATCTGTATTTATACCAGTTGATTCCAATCCTATCAATCTCTAGTCCAAAGGTTAGGGTGTTTCTTATCTCCATTCCAGGGAGTAAAGATTATGTAGCTTAAGCATGATTGTTTGTAGTTAAAGAGATTAATTACCGGCCTGGCACTTAGTGAAGAGGTTTTATTCCCTCCCTAACTTCAGGGGAAAATCTCTACCTGGGGAAACAACCTTTCTCGGAGAGGTGACCTTGGTTAAAACACATAGTGCCAAGGGGGTGAGCAAACATATTAAGAACAGTATGCCATATATGCCAGATCCCTTGAAACAGCAAGGATGGACTGGCTCCCGGCAATAGGTCCCCTGCTTTCCCCACTGACCCCTTTGGGCCCACCCTTACCCCCCACGAAAGGCCTTCACCACCCTATTGTCTGTGTCCATGTGTTATCCAGGAGTCCTCAAACTATGGCCCGCGGGCCACATGTGGCCGCCGAAAACTTATCTGGCCCGCCGGGTGTTTTTGCCGCCACTGCCTGTTGCTTAGCAGCCGACTAGTTTTTTTAAAAACTATAGTCCAGCCCTCCAAGTCTGAGGGCGACAGTGAACTGCCCCCCTGTTTAAAAAGTTTGAGGACCTGCCCTAACCGGTTTGGCTCAGTGGACAGCTGCCCCCCACCCCACCCCAGGCCTTCACCACACTATTGTCTGTCCATGGGTTATGCACATGTATGCATAGAAGTTCTTTGGTTAATCTTTTCCCACCCACCCACCCATCTCTGCATTCCCTCTGAGAATCCACAGTCTGTTTCAGGCTTCTATGTCTCTGGATCTATTTTGTTCATCAGTTTATTTTGTTCATTAGATTCCACATATGAGTGAGATCATGTGATACTTGTCTTTCTCTGACTGGCTTATTTTGCTTAGCATAATACTTTCCAGGCCCCTCCATGCTCTCTCAAAGGGTGAGAGATCCTCCTTTTTTTTACTGCTGCACAGTCTTCCATGGTGTAGATGTACCACAGCTTTTTTATCCACTCATCTACTGATCCACTTGGGCTGTTTCCAGATCTTAGTTATTGTAAATTGTGCTGCTATGAACATAGGGATGCATACAATTTTTCTGATTTGTGTTTCCAGTTTCTTAGGATATATTCCTAAAAGTGGAATCAATTGGTCAAATAAGATAATAGATATTAATATAGATATGAACTAATGTTACAATGAAAACAAGTCTCCTCACCAAATGTCTAATTAAATAACAAATAATACATATGGGTAGACAGCAGTTGAAGTTTTCTAACTCTTCTTCCTTTCCCCACCTCTTCAATCTATGAGGACCTTAACCTATCACACAAATGCCCTGGCTGATAATATACTTGTCACAGTAGTTCTTAGGGAGACAGCAAAATCATTTATTACATTCAAGTTATTTTCAGTTCTTGAAGAAAAGAAAGTCTGTGTCCAAAGAGAACTTAGTGACTTACAGAATGGTTTCTGAAAAACAACTTGTTGAGAATGAAAGGATGACTGCTGGTTTCTGGTTCCTTTAAAGTTAACTCACATTTGTAGAGCTTGAAGGAGACTGTGTAAAGAAGATAAAATAAAAGCGTGGATGCCACACAAGATTAACTTGGCAATAGAGATAAGAGCATTTAATCAATGGAAAACTAGCTTCAAGGAGCAGATCAGATCACAGTGACTGGAGGGCAATGTACAAAGCCCATGAATGCTTGCTATTTACCTTTTGAAAACAATGACAGTAATATTTTGCATTTTGATAGCTACTTTGATCAAAAGTTTCCAAACTCTTAGCATATTTTAACATATTAAACCTTCTAAGATAGATATGACTTCAATCAGAATTTTATAAAGGGATAGGCTGCTTGGATTTATGTTGGAGAGAATGCAAGATGAGTGGAGATTAGAGATACTTTTGAAAATATCCCACAGCTCAACCCTCTGTGGAGTATAGGCTTATATTTTATGTAAAAGCCAATAGAGTTTCAAGATAATCAGAAGCCTTCACTAGGTATTAATATTTCTATGTAGACAGAAATATTGAAGTTTTATTGTAAATGGAATTTGTATGTTAATCACTGAAAATAAATATATCGTAAGTCTTAAGGGAACAAATAAATAGCACTAAAATAGGAGTAGAAAAATAGCAGCAACCATAGAAATAGAATCAGCTTGTATATAATTAGGTAGCATGTGATTATATTGTGATGGATTAAGCTCTTGTATATGGAGTAATTATACACTAATAGTTGTTATCTATGATAACTAGTTACCACACTTATGCAAGTGGAGATTCATTAATAACACCTTTTAAAAAATGTATATTGTTGAATATAACCTTCTTTAAATAAAAAATATTTCACACAATTTGTAATTTCATATGCATAATTAAAAATAAATACATTTTATCTCACTGTAAACACAGGACATACACCAAGACTTTTTTAACTCCTAAGAAAAATTTATTCTTAATAAAGGCCTTGCCCTAACTGGTTTGACTCAGTGGATAGAGCGTTGGCCTGCAGACACAAGGGTCCCAGGTTTGATTCCAGTCAAGGGCATGTACCTTGGTTGTGGACATAACCCCGGTGGGGAGTGTACAAGGGGCAGCTAATTGATGTTTCTCTCTCATTGATGTTACTAACTCTCTATTGCTCTCCCTTCCTCTCTGTACAAAATCAATAAACTATATTTAAAAAAAATAAAATAAAGGCCTTGTAAAGAAGGGGAAAGCAGGGTATGGTAGAAAGAGCCTTTTCATAGTTCTGTTTTCCAACTAAATGACTAAATAGACAGATTGAATGATGATAGATAGTAGATAGAAATATATAGACATGCAAATATATGATAGATATAAAATTTCCCCCTTCCTTATAGCTTTGATTAGGGACAAATTTTATATGCACTATATCTATCTCAGGCTATGTAAAATATCATGCTTAATTCTTCTTAGGTGATCTCTGAGGAAATGAATAATTTCTCTTCCCTAATTTCCTTGGTGTGCAATATTTTTGTGCATATGTGTATCTAAAATTATGCTATTTATCTGGAGTGATTAGAATATGTATTTTGAATTTATAAGCCCATTCTTTTTTAAAAATATATTTTTATTTATTTTAGAGAGGAAGGGAGAGGGATAGAGAGATAGAAACATAAATGTTGAGAGAGAATCATTGATTGGCTGCCTCCTGCATGCCCCCCACTAGGGATCGAGCCTGCAACCCAGGCATGTGCACTTGGCAGGAATCAAACCTAGGACCCTTCAGTCCGCAGGCTGACGCTCCATCCACTGAGCCAAACTGGCTAGGGCATAAGCCCATTCTTTTATTTTTATCAACAGTCATGATAAATAAAATGGATTTTTAAGAGAGTTTTCTAGAGTGGAGAAAAACACAAATAAACTAAATGATCTACTATGCAATTGAACTGTTGACTTAAATCTCATCAATGGTCTAATTAAAAAGCTAATTTAACTTGTTGCCAAATATAGCACCAATCTTTTCAAGGCAATTTATTATGAAACAAAAATAGTTAACTAATTTTCAAAACATAGTGGAAAGGGGAACAAGAAAAAAGAAGCTGACCCTAACATCATTTAAACAACTTTAAAAATTGGGAATGTATTCAATATCTAATAGGTATCCAAAGCTTAATAATGATGTGCTAACTCTGGAATATTTTCTATTTCACTCTTCTAAGCCAAGGTCAATTAGCTCAAAAAGAAAAACAAAATTATTGTGCATTTTGTAATTATCAAAATAATTAATGAAATTCATGCATATGTGGATATTCTACAACTATTGGCATCAACACCAAGTAAATGATTAATCTAGTAACATGTATATCAGGCCAGTACCTGGTTTATATGAGTTAGCTTCATCAATTCTCACAGTGATCTTGCATACTAAATATAAAGATATTTGAGAATTCTGTACTGAACTAATTTGGAGAATTTATTATCCTATCTAATAAAAGAGAAACATGGTAATTAGCATACGACCACTACCCTTCCCATTGGCTAATCAGGGCGATATGCAAATTAACTGCCAGCCAAGATGGCGGCTGGCAGCCAGGCAGCTTAAACTGAACATGAGCCTTGCTTGCTTCAGTGACGGAGGACTCCAATGTTCCCGCCTACCTTGCCAGCCTCTGAGCCTGCAATTTGAACATTGTAACAAATATAGAAGCTAATCAAAACCCCTGAAACCTGCTTTCAGCAAGCCGGGATCTCAGAGCTGGAGTTTATACATTGTTTCGATTATAGAACCGAAACAAACCAGATACCTGCTTTCAGAACCGGAGGCCTAAGAGCTGGAGCCTCAGAGCTAAAGCTGGCCCAGAATAAAAAAAAGAAAAAAGAAAAGAGGAGCAGTTGGGAGCTTCAGTCCCAGCCTGAAAACAGCCCTTCATCCAGACTGGCCAGGCACCCCAGTGGGGACCCCCACCCTGATCCAGGAAACCCTTCAGGGCAAACCAGCCAGCCCCACCCATGCACCAGGCCTCTATCCTATATAGTAAAA
>NW_006289813.1:14377867-14402707 GCF_000327345.1 Myotis davidii | reverse complement strand
CCCTGCTCTGAGCCCGACCAGGGGCTGCACCTAGGGATTAGGCCTGCCCTCTGCCACCCGGGAGCAGGCCTAAGCCAGCAGGTTGTTATTTCCCTAGGGGTCCAGACTGCGAGAGGGCACAGGCCAGACTGAGGGACCCCCCACCCCAAGTGCACAAATTTTTGTGCACCGGGCCCCTCTAGTGTATTTATAATACATTCATTCAATATGTTAGGTCCTGGAGACATCATGATAAAAAAGGCAAGAATATTCAAAAATAATTTATTATTTAGAGCAGCAAATGTAAAACCATATGATTGGCATTATACCAATTACTTAATAGGAAGAAAAAAGCTATTCAAACATCCAATAAAAATTTCATTTTGAAGCAGGACATATTTGAAATTCCCATGGCAGATTTGTTAACAATTTCCCAGAAAAAAGACTTATTTATTAGGTAATTAAGAACCTAATTCTGATCCACAGGGAGACAATGGCTAGAAAAATTGCAAGTTTTGGAAATTTTGAAAAAAAAAGTTTTTAATTGTCTTGGATTTTTCTCTAAGAAAGAGAATTGTGAAAGGAGTCAGGAACATTCCATATGTTATAGAAAGGATACATTTTAATAAGGTTAGGTTTAAATTGAGATTATGAATCAATAATAATCTATTCCAAAATCAAACTCTATTGTCAACTCAAGAAAGTCAAATTGTTTAAAGAGATCAGATTTGTAGTATTTTAATGGTTAAAATAACATGTTGTTCAAGAAAATTTCAAGGCAAATAGGTACCTTCCTGAAGAGAAAGATACTATTGTGAACCACAAAAATTATTAAAAGCTAGTGATGATTTCATTGTCACAACATAATTCATAAAATGTAGATGTTCTTCTTCTCCTCTTGCCAGAAAGTCCAAGAAACTTTGTTCTTGGGAATAATTATCTCAAACTTTGGAATTAAGATAGAAGAGTAGACCATTTACTGGAGAAAAAAAAAGCAATAGCAAAAATGTATTCTTGCTATTGAGAAGCTATCGGTAAAACGACACACAGCAAATTAAACATTATTTAAATGTAACCTCAATGTGTATATCATTTAGAAGTTATGATTAACTTAGTTTAATCATAATTTGGTTACAGTTTTAGCAAGCATCTATTTTAGATAATCTCCATGCAACAAAGTTGGAATAAGATAGGAACAAACCAGGCCACTCCCCTACTACTCTTCATTTCAGGCATTATCATGTTTTGGATTTCACATTTTTAAGTGTAATTAGCCAGCTGTTATCTTAATTAAGTTTGCGACAGGCAAGGATCTGGTTTTGAACACCTGTGGAGAAGATTGTCATGGCATTTAAATGACTTAATAGAGCTTTAGGAAATGGAACCTATTGTGAATGTGAATGATGATTTTTTGGACTCAGTGCCAAAGCTATCAATTTCCAATTAAGAGATGTGTTTGTTCCTCAACAATGTACTACCATAAATTGTGTGTTTTGATACTGTTGATTCATCTTTTGTCACCTGATAGAAATAACTCAAATGGCTCCCAGTAATTTCTTGCATAATAGCAACTTATTGAAGCTAGGGACAACTGCATATCAGGTTTAAAAACAAGCAAAATAAATTATTTTCAGCAATGGAAATATCCTATATAACAAAAGGTTAATATGCAAATAGACCAAACAGCGGAACAACCGAACAACCAATCGCTATGATGTTTGCTGACCACCAGGGGGCGCGCACAGAACATGGCAGGTGTTGGCAGCAGGTGGCAGAGTGCAGAACATAGCGGGTGTTGGCTGTGGTGGGATGGTGGAGCAGGTGAGCAGGGGTGCCAGATTAAGTCAGGGCACTGGTTGCTGTCATCGGGGCAAGCCTCTGATTGTTACTGAAAATTATTTGCTCCTGTGCCGCATTACCGCTTGGTGCTTGCACCTACTACTAGTGCCGGCCCTGCTTGCGCCCACTGCCAGTGCTGGAGCTGCTGCTCACACCTGCCCGTACCCGGCACTGGCCCCAATTGCTCGGCACTGTCAGCAGGTGCAAGTGGTGGCTGCTGGACCCAATCACCTCTCAGGGCTTCTCTACCTCACCCTGCTCCTGGGTCTGGCAGTTGCCTCTCACACCTGCTCCTGGTGACGGCTCCACTCACACCCACTGCTGACGCTAGTGCCGCTCACTCCCGCTGCCAGTGCCCGGCGCTGGTCCCAATCACTCTGCACTGTCAGTGGGTGTGAGCGGGGCCGGTGCCATCAGTGCATGGGAGCAGCAGCGGTGGGAGCGGGGCTGCTGATAGACAAGGGACAGGGGGCTGTGGCAGGAGGGGCTTGGCAGGAGTGCGGAGGATGTGCTGAGACCCGCTCCTGTGCCCACCACAGCCTCGCAGCCCACAGTTCCTTTCAAGATGCATAAATTTGTACACTAGGCCCCTAGTCCTATATAAAAAAACCCTAATATGCTAAGTGTCCAGTTGGCCGTTCAACCAATCAAAGCATAATATGCTAATGATATGCTAAGTCACTCAACCGCTCGCTCTGATGTGCACTGACCACCAGGGGGCAGTCGACCAGTTGACCAGTCGCTATGACATACTCTGATCACCAGGGGGCAGATGCTTCAACTGGTAGGTTAGCCTGCTGCTGGGGTCCGGCTGATTGAGACAGAGAGAGACAAGACAGACACACCCTGGAGCCCTCCTGCGTTCCCTCCCTGACCAGCCAACCAGGGAGGGAACACAGGAGGTTGGCCGATGAGTCGGACACTTAGCATATTAGGCTTTTCTATATATAGACTAGAGGCCCGGTGCATGGATTCGTGCACCGGTGGGGTCCCTCGGCCTAGCCTGCACCCTCTCGCAATCCAGGACCCCTCAGGGGATGTCAGGCTGCCGGTTTCAGCCCAATCCCCACAGGCCAGGCCAGGGACCCACTGGTCCATGAATCTGTGCATCGGGCCTCTAGTATGATAATAAAAGGAAAATTGTCTTTGGAAATGTGCCAAACTTATAGTTTAATTGAATGCTTTGCATGTCAGAGTATGTAGTTGTAAGCATTGAATATTCTATTTGATAGGTAATTTTGATATAGTTTAGTGTGTAAGTAGTTAAAAAGGGGAGTATAGGGCACAGTGATAAGACAACTTTAGCAATAGAAAATGAAGTAAATATAAAATAAAATTACTTAAGTTGAAGTCCTCTAATCAATTTTATTGTGGTCATTGAATCGAGTTTCTACTATTGGAGTGAAGGGACTTAGACATCTGATGCTTTGGGTCTTCTTTGGTTCACATGTATTTCTACTTCCCATCAGAAAACCTCCTCACACCCACGTTATGCTGAGCGCCGTATTTTGAATTATCTATGGTCTCTGTGTTAGAGACAATCTAAAACCCTTACGGTATACCTAATTTCTTTATGATTTGCATTAATCATTTCAATTTCATTATCCCATGTTTTCTCTTGTGTGAAACGGGAATAATAATTCTTAACTAATAGCAATGCCAAGGATTAAAAATATGGGACTAAGACTTTGTATGAAATTTAATATTTAGCTATAATACTGTTTTTTTTTATTGAATTGTATATATCCCTTCTTCTAATGAGTGTGATTAGAAAGAGAAAAATGAAAGAAAGTAAAAAATATAAATAAGGTCGTTGTCATTTTATTCTTGGAAATAGCTTTTTAAATCTGAAAGAGCTTTTTTCTATGGCCCTTAAGTGTAGACTATAGATAATTCAGAATATGGCACTCAGCCTAAGGTGGGTGTGAGGAGGCTTTGTTATGGGAAACTATAGTCCCGGTGCACGAAATTCGTGTATTGGGGTGGGGGGTCCCTCAGCACGACCTGCACCCTCTCCAATCTGGGAGCCCTTGGGAATGTCCTACTGACAGTTTGGGCCCACTCCCTCTGGTTCTCTGCTCTCTGCAGGGCCTGCCTGCTCCACACCATGGGGATGGGCAAGCAGGCCCTGCTGGGTGCTGCCTGCGGGCTGCACTTGGCTGCTCGTGGTCACCACAGCGACTGCCTAGCAGGCCCTGCTGGATGCTGCCTGCGGGCTGCACTTGGCTGCTGGGCTCACGTTGCTGGGGTGACGCCGCCAGCGTTCTGCTCCGGCCGCTATAGGCACCGCCATCTTTGTCACGGAGTGATGGTTAATTTGCATATTATTCTTTTATTAGATAGTCTAGAGATACATGTGAACTGAAGAAGACACAAAGCATCAGATATCTAAGCTCCCTTCACTCCAATAATAGAAACTTGATTCAATGACCATAATATAATTCATTACAGAACTTCAAATTAAAGAAATCACATGTTACTCTGTATATTTATTTTTCTGGTAGAAATGCAAATGATTTTATTCTGTTGAAAAGGATCAAACCCCCAAATGTATTGCCCTGTGAGATATTAACTAGTTTCTATCCAACAAAGCAATCTTAACATTCTTTTATTAAATTGCTAATTAACACATTGTATACGGGAAACCTATTTATATGTTTTATGTATTTATACGTTCTGCCAGTGTAGTAGAGTACAGGACACGTATTAATATGTTTTTTATAGACTATCGGTAGAATGCGGGTAACGTATAAATACGTAAACTAAAGTTATCGTAATTTTACTGAACGTTGCCATTTGCGCAAAAAATTAACACATTGTATACGGGAAACCTATTTATATGTTTTATGTATTTATACGTTCTGCCAGTGTAGTAGAGTACAGGACACGTATTAATATGTTTTTTATAGACTATCGGTAGAATGCGGGTAACGTATAAATACGTAAACTAAAGTTATCGTAATTTTACTGAACGTTGCCATTTGCGCAAAAAATTAGCAAAAATGGCCCGCGCCACCTGTTAGCACGCGGTAAAAACTACCCACAAACAATGTGTTAATATGTAACTCCCCCAAGCTTTAGTACATATTCAGTGATTTTAGAAAAAAATTATAAAATGAAAATTTCCACCTAATATATTCCAAAGAACAGAGCAGGATAAACACATATTCCAAAAACAAACCTTCACTCTATAAAACTACATTAAACTTTATTTGAGACAAATTGATTTAATTTGTGAAAAGAACAAAGGAGGGAATTGACTAAAATAAAGAAGATTAAATGTTAATTCACTTGATACTTAAAAGGAAACTCTACACACCACATTTCTCTAGTGGTCTTATTAACACCACTTCAGGCCAAATACAATATACATGTATCATCAAAGAATTTACAAGCATACTCAGTTTTGTCTGATTTATCAACCACATTTCTCACTGAATAATCATTTTCCTTACACATAAGACTTAGTTGCAAGTTGAAATTTATTAGTCTTTTATTCCAATTAATGTTCTGATTATTGTTACGTTGATTGCCTCTGGCACATCTGCTCTGAAAATTGATTTATAACTCAAGTTTTTATATGCAGACTAGAGGCCCAATGCATGAAATTTAGGCAAGGGGCTTGGCCCTCGCAGCGCCAGCTTTATCTGGAAGGTCATCCTGAAAGATGTCTGGAAGGATGTCCAGAAGGACGTCTGGAAGGTCGTTCAGCTCTCCAGTCTAATTAGCATATTATGCTTTTATTATTATAGATGGTGATGTTACATTTTGCATCTTCTGATTGAATTATTTAATTTCTCAAAGTTACACACCCATGTAAAGACACAGTTTTATAATATTTAAGAAAAAATGCAGTAAACAATCCCTGTCCATTTATCTTCCTCATTTTCTCTTCCTTAGGTGTTTTTAAATTTTTAGCTAAGTCTGTAATTTACTCCCCTATCTCCAGAGAATGTTCTTTATTGATCTTTCAGGCATTTTCTATTGATTTCGTGCCATAGACATTGAAGACTTAACCATCTTTCCTGCCTCAAGCCCCAACATGTGGACATACATTTCCCATCCACCATCTTCCAAAAATAAATATATCATTATATTGGTGAGGTCAATATTGAGTGTTTACAATATTATGAGATCTGTGAATTTCATTCACAAATACAATCACATAGTAGACACGCTTACTTATTCATATCGGCATAATCTTTTTATTTGGAATTTATATATGTCTTACAGTTATATTTACTTAATTTGCTATTTATCAATAATTCAGTCATAAGATTTTTTTGCCAGTAGTTAAATCTTCTCTTTACGTGTGCATTTACTTCAGTTTATTAATAGCTTTCTTTTTTAAACAATTCTCTCTCAAACTCTTTAGATATGCTTCAGTCTGGATTATTTTCCCTCTATATTTGGTGGCCATGGGCATATCTATATGTCATCTGTCTCTCCTCCTGAAGACAAGTGTGTCTCTTTCCTGCTGGGTTTGGTTTCTTTCAGCCAGTATCATCTTCTAAATATGTTTCCTCTTCCTGAAAATGTATGATAGGAGTGATAAACATGAGTATTCCATGTCGCAAAACATTTTTTTTTTCATTCTGATATGTGATTGATTGTTTAAATGGTTGTAAAATGTAGGTAGAAATAATTTCTCTTCAAAGTGTTGAACACCGTACTCCACTACCTTTATTATCTTTTAGCTTTCCGTTTTGCTGTTCATAAATATGAAGTCATTATGATTCATAATGTCCTTATAGGATCCATTTTCCACCCCTATATTTTTTTCCTCTCCACTATTCTAAAATTTCTTAACATCCTGCCTTGGTAAAAGTTTACATTTCTGCATTTCTTTGGACTTTATGAACCTGGAAGTTTTTCTCTAGTTCTAATAATTTTCACTGATGTATTGATTACCTACCCTATTTTGGGTGGAGGGGGATTCAAACTGCAAATTTCCATGCAATCTGTGCGGATGATCCTCCCTTTTTTTCTCTTGTTCTTCACATTTTTTATTTTATAAGTTATGTCTTTAAGTTCATCTTTAAAAATTTAAATGTGAGTTTTTTTTATATTTAATAAAGGTTCTTCTATCTTATTTATAATTTCTATTAAATTTTTCTCTGAATGTCCCTTTTTATGGTACTTTGTTTTTTATCATAGAATCAATATATTTTATAATCTGATAACATTCCAGAGAAGATTTTATAAATATATGGCTTTTGGGGATGAGTTCCCTGTTTCTTATCCTCTGTTCAATTTAGTCTTTTATGTTCAGATTTGATAATTTTCTCAGATTAGGTAACACTCTATTTTTTTATTGCTTCTTTTTAAAATTTTATCTTATAAAAAATAGTCCAGAGAGGAAGAGGGAAAAAGAGATAGAAACAACAGTGATGAGAATGTTGATCTGCTGCCTCTGGCATGCCCCACACTGGGGATTGAGCCACAACCCAGGCATATGCCCTGACCTGGAATCAAACCATGACCTCCTGCTCATGGGTCAATGCTCAATCACTGAGCCACACCGGCTGCTTGTTATTGTTTCCAAAAGGCTGTTTGTACTAAGAACTTCACTAAATGTTGATAGGATTAGTGAATATAAGGAAAATGCCTCAATATCAGTCTAATTGATATTTCCTCTTGGGCTGGTCAGTTTTGAACTATTTCAGAGAGTAAGGGAGAGGCAGTGAGAGAGAAACATCAATGATGAGAGAGAATTATTGATTAGCTGTCTCCTGCACGCCCCCTATTGGGGATCAAGCCCACAACCTGGACATGTGCTCTTGACCAGAATTGAATCAGGGACCCGTCAGTCCCCAGGCGGATGCTCTATCCACTGAGCAAAACTGGCTAGGGCTGAATTCCACTAATTAATAGGCCTTTTACCATCTACAGAGAACAAATTGACATTCTATTGCTAGTATGACTGAAAGCAATAGAGGAAGGATTTCAGAAATCATCTTCTTCTTTAATAAATTACAAATGATTATTCTGATTATGTGACACGAGTCTTATTAATACTTGCATAGATATCAGATGCTGTCAATTCATGAAGCGTTAATATATTCTGTGTTATAAATAAAGTTAGTAATTACCTATCCCCATTACCAATTTAAAATTTTCCTTTTTATGGTCTACTAGTTTAGTTAACACTGATTCATTAGCTTCCATTGATCAATATTTGATTGCTATTCTTTCATTTTTCTCCTTGCCTGTGAGGATTTTGCCTTAAAGAATAGTCTTTATTCTACTCCCAAAAGCACCTATAGTTTTGGGGATATATGGAGCGATTATACAGTGCAGTGGAGTTTTCGTTGAGAAATATATTTATATTAAATTAAATTAAAAATTAAATACAAAATCTTGAATGCAGTCGATGGATTTCAGATGCTCTAAAGTTTAATATTAACTGGAATCACGATAAACCTATTTCCAATCCTAGTGTTAATATATTTTGGGGGAGTGGGCGGAGAGAGAGAAAGGAGACGCTTCTTTTCAATTTACCTACCATCAATATTCAAAGTCCGATTTGAATTACTTTGAAATATGCTCACTCTTCATAGTGCATTTTGTGGTAACTGGATTTAAATTTTGTTCATCACATTAATATATAACTATAATACCATGTTTTTAAAAACCTAGAGTATTTATGCAAAAATATGCTTTTTATGCGAGCCTATTTTACTTTTGCATATATGCAAACTGCATAGTATATGCAAACTACATCGAAGATGATAAAACTTACCTTTTCACATGATATGAGTAAATATTTAACACATAAAAATGACTTGTTTCACATAGAAATTACATTATTAATAGATGTGGGTTAAAATATGCAAGGGATTTGTAGAAGAATATGTTTTGCGATCAAGAAGACATATTCAAATCTTGGTTCCTATTTTATTTTATTTATAATTTTCACATTAAAATTCAAAAAATATTAATTGAGGGCCTACTATGTGTTAGGCATTGTTCTAGGTATTAAATAGCAGTAAACAGTAACATTTTTCTTCTATTTTTTAAAAAACAACAACTTATTTTTATTGATTTAAGGGAGGAAGGGAGGAGGAGAGATAGAACATCAATGATGAGAGAGAATCATTAATTGGCTGCCTTCTGAACACCCCCTTATTGGGGATCATGCCGGCAACCCAGGCATGTGCCTTTAACTGGTATCAAACCCGGGACCCTTCATTCCACAGACTGATGCTCTATCCACTGAGCCAAATCTGCTAGGGCAACGTTTTTTTTCTCATGTCACGTTACAGTTTATCAAAAGGAAATAGATAAATAAATAAGCAAAATTCATGGCAGATAATTATGAGTGCTAAAAATATGTGAAAGTGAAAGGAGAACCTGAGATAAGGTGCAAGTTTAAATAGAAAGAAATAGGTCCCAATGAGATGATGCTTAAAAATCAATTAGTTGATTAATTTTTTCCCTGGATCCAGTAAACAAGGATGCCACCAATTATAACAGGCATGGTCATAGGTGTATATATATATATATATTCATGTCTTACAGGCCACTATATGGATTTGTTGGTTAAGAGAGGAGGTTAGCTATGTAAGATTCAATAACAGATTTAATGTTGCATTTGAGATTTTTGCCATGGATAGTTCCATAGGAGAAAATAACATGTCCTTTCCACATGTCCCTTTCCACATTTTCAGAGGAAAGAAGTTTTTTTACAAGTTGCTCACACCTCAGCAGATTATTTCAACTATTAACAATGCCTGTCAAAAATCTACAGATATGCAAAACGCCTGTGAGTTATCCATAATATGAGAACATAAAAGGCATATATGCAATATGCTTTTAAATTAGGATAATAGTAATTTTTCAACCATTGAGATATTTTTAAATATGAAAAGATTGAATGTACTCAAAACAGTATTTTAAGCCTTTTGTTACATTGACAAGAGCAAAGAAATTCATTCTTTAGAGTTGACACTTCTAACTCCTGTTGTGAATTTTTATTTCATAATGGTATTTTAAAAGGATGTCAGTTTTAAGTTACCCTTTGTTGGTTCAATTCAAACCTTCAGACACTTCTTTTTTATATTTGTTTTGTTTTTTGTATGGCACTTTATGCTGCTATAGATAATATGCTTGTGCACCCAAAAAGAAAGTTGGCGAATCATTTATTATTATAGATATCCAATCTTTCAAAAAATAGATTCTGTATATTTAATTTTATATAACACTGGATTTCTCATTCAATTATATTACTAAATTTTATGAGTCATATATGTCAGGCTAACATCTAGGTAACTGTTTCAATTAGAAATCCTTAGTGCAAAATTTGAATGGTCTACCAATTAACAAGCTCCTCCTCTCAATATCTTAGTAGCACTTAAACTAGAGGTTTTTGACAATACTATTATACACTACTTAAGAAGAATCAAGGAATACTATCAAATACTAATAGACAATAAGCACACACATGACATGCTTACAATGCAACACATATCCTAAATGCCCATATGTAGCATCTCAAATAGTATTCATGCAAGGAGTATTAACTTTACGCCTCTAACGGATGAGGAAACTTGCATGAAGTGGTGTTATGGGTATCTTCAGGGTCACACAGGTGGTTCTCTTCATCCAGGTGGTTTTCCTTCCCTTCACTTGTGTCCTACAGGGATGTCCCATAAAGAAGCTATAGGGCTACAGTTGTGCATGTCTGGTGGGGGCTTGTGTATTGTAGAGAACTATCTTTAAACCTTGCTCAGGTTTTATCTTCTTCAATCTACTGGTCATGGGAAATTCCTAATGAAGTTGTAAGTACAGGCTGAGAAAGATAATGTAGTGGAAGTAGGAGCATTGGAAGTTTTTCCACTTCTAAATGCAAGGTGCTTGTGCCTTCGGGGCCAACTGGAGCTTTTTCTCTTATAGATCACTTCCATTTGATATTGGAGTGTTGCTTTGCATACTCATATTTATGGCTTGGTTCTTCAGGCAATATGCTGTTCATAATGAGCAGCTCAGTTTTCATTAAATGTACTAAAACTATTTTAAACCTTATGTTACATTGACAAGGTTAGACAGGCAGAAAGTAGATAAACAGGAATTTTGGACTGAAATCTGGAGGAATAATGTGGGATGAGGTTGGAAGTGTGGGGATCATCAGACCCTGTTTAGCAAGCCAAACTCTGTTTCTCAAAAGGAGAGCAGTTATCCGGAGAGAATGGCAAAGAACAAGGGTCACATAATTCCTCAAAAGCCTCAGAGCTTCTCTTATAAATTTATTATTCGTAGTCTCAGTGAAAACTGTGTTTTATGAACTTTCCCAAATGAGGAGGCACTGGTTTATATGAAAAACCTACCCTAACATTCATTTTTTCTAAATCTCTAAACCTTTAGACCCCCTTTCTATTGAACACATAAATAGTTTTGATTTTTCGACTTCACTTTTGTGTTGACCACCTTTGGGCCTATGCTACAGCCAGCCAACCAAACAATTGTTAGTCTTTCTAACCCATCAAGCTAAAACATTGAATACAGAATTCCCTCTTAGTTGACCCATATCAATAAATTCAACATGATTCAAATTTATGTTTGTTCCTTGATCCCCACCCTGAAGATATAGTAGCACCTCTGTCCCCTCGTATTTCTGTGTATCTAATTGTGGAAAGTTATGTAATCCTGTTGATATATAGCACACTTCTTTGTGAGTCACTGTGTACCTCCCTCATTAGGGTTCGTCTGGACTTGAGTGCAGTTATAGGTCTAAAAGCAAAGAGGTGTGGCAGGAATAGGTTCTGAGGAAAATCAGCGGTTCGGTGAGACTATAATAGATTCGTTGAGAAAATAAGGACTAACATCATTGGCAGAGGTGGAAAGACTGTTTCTACTGGCAAAGAAGACATATAACACTGTGGGGTTCAACGTCCCCACCTTCATCTGGACATGGCCATATATCCCCGTTACGCTTTTTAGGATCTTATTTCTTCTCAATCAATGCCCTTGCTTTAATAGAACACACTCTGTGAAGTAAAATACAATTTGTATAGTAATTGAGCCACTTGTAGGATTAGATTCTGGGTTTACTTTTTAGCAATTTCAGCCCTGTGACCCTAGGATATAAAGATCTCTTTCAGGGCAGACATGAAACCGTACTGGACATGTATGTAGGGCTTGAGTTGCCAATATCAACCTCAAGCTCATTTTCTTTCTTCACTTTGTCCAAATCAATTAGGGGCAATTACACTAATTAGTTTGACAAAAATGTTCCAAGGTGTCAAATACATGGTTCCCCAGAATCTTGCTCCATATAAGTATTTGGTTAGGAGTATCCAATGGCGATATTTTGTATATATCTATTACCACATTATGCCATGGACTACCTGTACTCCCTTTCCCATTACACTCAGAATAATTAGCACCTTTAAATCTATTCAAATTAGAGAACCAATTCTGTATCACACAAAACAAAACAAAACAAAACAAAAAAATCAGAAAACTCATCAATAAGATATTTTCCTAGAACTACTCTCAGTGCCAAACTCTGTATCAGTCTAGGTTCTCTAGAGTGCCAGTAGGAGTAAAATATATACACTAATATATTTATTGCAAGAAATTGGGATATATAATTGTGAGAGCTAGGTAGGCAAGTCCAAAATCCATATGGCAAGCCATCAGGAAGGGCCTGCTTAAACACCTGGGCGTAGGTTGAACTCATAGGCAAGATTTGTTCTTCTTCAAGGAAGTCTCAAATCTGCTTTTAGAACGGGAGCTTGTGACTCCCGCCGGATTCAAAAGGACAGCCGCGTCCTCGGGTGCCAGCCCGTTTCCGCACGCGCGCGCAAGCCCAGCGAGAGCCCCGTACCTCTGCGCTTCTCTCCTGCAGCTTCTGCGGGTCTCAGTGTGCCTTTCCTTCCTTATAGTTGTAGAGTTTACAGTCAGCCAGGCTTCCTGTGGTTCTGGATGAAGTCCGTATTGTTTCTCTGAGGTATTAATCAATTGTTGTGCGCGGCATTAATTTCCCGGTGTTTATCTCTGCCGCCATCTTAGTTTCTCCCAGCTAGATTATTTAAGATAATATTCCTTACTTACACCAATTTTGATTAACTAATTATGCAGTTTAATCACATGTAAAATATACCTTCCCAGAAAAACCAAGTGAGTGTCTGAACAACTGGGAATTGTAACCTAGACAAACTGATGTATCAAAATGACACCCCCCCTCCAAAAAAAAAATTACATGTAGCCTTTAGCAGAAGTTAGAAAAAAATTAAATTCCATACTAAGGAGTATGAATTTATCCTGCAAAAAATTAAGAGATGCTGAAAAATTTTAGATAAGAAAAGTGCATGACTTGAGCTTATTTTACAATAACTCTAGCCCCACTTTAAGTTAAAAAAAAAAAGACTTCTTTAAGAAAAGAACTTGATATAAAAATATGGGAGTCGCTAGAAGTGGTAGGAGTCATATACCATGGAAGTAATATCACTTGTTTATTATTTCACTTAATTAAGGTTACATTAAAAATCACATTTCTTGTATGCTTAAGATATACTTGAAATTATGTTAGAAATGAATAATCTAACTTGATGAGAATCTTGCACTTGTCCACAGGACCACATGGTGCAGAAGGACTAAACATGTAAAGAAAAACGTCCGAAGCTGGATGTGAGTTGGTGGGGATATGCCTGTGGTGGTACGGGCGTGCAGGGGGGATTCCTGAGCGTGGGGAATTTCAGAAGCAAGACTAGTGCATTGAAAAAGAGAAGGGGGCCTGGGGCAGCAACACTTTCTTTTTCTTTTTCTTTCTTTCTTTTTTTTTTTTTTTTTAAAGAGAGGAAGGGAGAGAGATAGAGAGTCAGAAACATTGATGAGAGAGAAACATCGATCAGCCCCCTCCTGCACATCCCCCACTGGGGTTGTGCCCACACCCCAGGTACATGCCCTTGACTGGAATCGAACATGGGCCCTTCCAGTCCGCAGGCCGACGCTCTATCCACTGAGCCAAACCGGTTTCGGCTTCTTTTTCTTTTTTTAACAAAATAGACAAAGTCAAAGAAATTGAAATTCAATATTTAGCTTGAATGCCCAAGGGGACTTAAAGAAAACTAATAGAGAAACTGGAAAGGACAACTTCAAGAATAAATTAATGGACCATAAATTAAATAGTGCAATGAGGTCAAGTGAGACATGAGCTGAAAAGAATTAATTATGTTTTGAAACTAAGAAATAGTTTGTAAACTGGGGGAAACACAGCTTTATTAAAATGTAGATGGTAGAAGCTCTGTTATAGTAGGTTGAAGAGTTAATGGGAGGTCAGAAAAATGAAAATAATATTTGCAGACTGTAGAAGCTTGGCTTTAAAATAAACTGCTTTAGATTGTTAAAGGAGAAAAAAGACGTGGTGTTTTGTTTTGTTTATGGGTGGGAATTGAGTACATTTTAGGCTAGGAATAAGTAACCCAGTGGTTTGGGAGAGATTAAAGGAGCAGAAAAGAATCCATCTTCTTGAACATAAGTTCCAAAGGACAAGGGTTTTCTATTTGTTTTGTTCATTGCTGTATCACACACATAGTAGTTGGAAAAAAGGTTTGCAGAATGGATGAATGAAATAAACAAATGCACAAAAGGTAGGAGGGAACAAGGTACAGAGCCTAGAAATGACTAGTCGGGGGGTCTTTCTTATGATCATAATATAAGAAGACAATTTTTATCCTTATAAGAGAAAAAGTAAAAGTTATGTTTGTAGTTTCTAGCCATTTTTTATATGTCCTCATTCAATTTAGCTATTGCAAAATCATTTTATTTAAATATTATATTCCTATAATCATGAAACCTAACATTGAGGTTTAGAGAATTTAACAAACCAGGTCATTCTGAGTTTATGGTCTGTGTAACAGATGATTAATATATATTTTGTGATATGTTTTCTACTGTTTATTTCATTCTTTTAGGTGGGAAATACAAAATATATTGTTCTTGTTAATAGAATAAAATCAAATTATAATTATGTCTACTTTTTTTTTTTGGTTTTAAGGATGTCATTACTCAGGCATAAATGTTAAATATATACTAAAGGCCTACTGCACAAATTCATGCACCAGTGGGGTTCCTCCACCTGGTCTGCAGGATCAGGTTGAAACAGGCTCTGTGACATTCCCCACAGGGGTCCCGGATTCTGAGAGGGCACAGGCCAGGCCAAGGGACCCCACCGGTGCATGATGGGGGCCGGGGAGAAAAGCGGGAGGTTGGCCAGCCGGGGAGGGACTGCGAGAGGGCTCTAGGACATGTCTGGCCCATCTCGCTCAGACCTGATTGTCCAGACCCCAGCAGCAAGCTAACCTACCAGGCGAAAGATCTGCCCCCCCTGGTGGTCAGTGCATGTCATAGTAAGCAGTTGAGCTGTCTAAGCATATCATTAACATGTTATGATTTGATTGGTTGAATGGCTGACTGGACAACTGGACACTTAGCATATTAGGCTTTTATTATATAGGACGTTATATCCTGCTTCAGATCTTGGTCCATCTGTCACTTCCTCTGAGAAACCTTCTCTGGCCCTCAGAGTAGGGCAATCTCTTACATACCCTCTAGCACAATTTCATGTAAGGATTGTTGCAAATGAGAAATAAAGCTCATTGCCTATATGTCTCAGATCCAACTTCCTTGAAGATTGAGGCAAGGCAAGCTATTATTTCCATTAAAAAAAGAAAAAGAACTGTAGGGTACATAAAGATTGCTTAAGAAACTTATTCTGAAATAATTTTCCATTACAAAAGCAAAATGCACTTAAATAATTTGGTTATCATAAAGGGTCAATTGACAATTTTATTTGTGTCGATAATCTGAGATCCACCTTATCTTTTTTAATATTCTCTGGACAAAAAGGTTTTAGAAGGAATGTGGTACAGCGAAATCACACCTCATAAATGAAAATTAGACATGCACTCACCCTCACCCATATTCATTTTGAGGGTGAGAATGTGAGACCATGAGGATATTGTCCTGGTGATAGGATATAAGATTAGGAACAATGTAAAATGAACATTACATCCTTATTTTCATTGCATAAAATAAATTAGACTTTTTAAAAGTTTCTGCTCTCATTTCATTTAAATGGACCTTGTGGCTGAGTAAGAAATGGTTAAAATAATATTTTTCTCTATCTCTTGCTTATTTTAGCATTATCTGCTCAAGATGGCTTTCCATGCTTTTCTCTTGTGGAAGGCTGGGTGCTTCCTGATTTGAGGAAAGGGTTATGGAAAGCAGAGACATGACAGCTGTCAGGCTCTTTGTCCAAATTTAATGAGGAATCAGACAGAAAGAAATGTTCTAATCCATCAACACCTGCTTGGAATAAGCAATAAATCCACCAGAGAAAGAGCCAAATATAGTGACTTAATTAACCGAAAGGCTTTGGCACCTCATCAACACTGGTTGCTTCAGAGCATTCAACTAAGGTAGAGTAGAATCTATGTAGTAAAGATTTCTAAACTTTATATGTAACTTATTAGATTTTTTTTTTTACAAAAATACCGGTTAATTTGAAAAGATTTCTAAGTACCATAAGATACAAAATAATGTTTTTCTTGTTTTTTTGTTTTAAATTAGAATTACTATTTCTTATACCTTTTCATTGGTAACATTGTATAAATATTTGTAGTTTGGTAAGAGTTATGCTTCTGTGTGAGTGGAATTTTTATACAGCTAGTATGATGCTGATTAAAATTATGAGTGGGTTTTCCATTACACTATATTGGTAGCTTTTGTTCTAAAAATGCATGTGCTATGAACTAAACATAATGATTTCACAATTAGTCAGTTAATGTGTGTAATTGGAATTGTACAATATGTAGTGTCTTTGAGGACGACTTCTTTTACTTGGCATATTGTTTCAAGGTCCATCCATGTTTTAGTATATATATCAGTACTTTATTCACTCTTATGGCTCAGTCTGAATCTCCATTGTGTTATACAGTGATCTTAAACTCCATCTTTTCCATGCTCTGCTTCAAGTAAAATCCATTCTTTGAGATTGCTGCAATGGCTCCACCTGGGCCAAAACCTGTGCCGCTGCTCCAGATATGAGTGTGGATGCAGAGGTCCACCTCTCTTAGAATGACACCCTTCTTTAAGAGTGAGAGGATTCAGCCTCAGTTGGTTGGAGTATCATTCCACACGCCCAAAATCTGCATATTCAATTCCTGGGCAGGGTGCATACCTGAGTTGTGGGTTCGATCCTGGTCAGGGTGCACATGGAAGAGAAGTTATCAATGTTTCCCTTGCACATCGTGTTTCTCCTCTCTCTCTCTCTCTTTCTCTCTCTCTCTCTCCCCCCCTCCTCCCTCTCTCTAAACTCAATAAAACACATCCTCAGGTGAGGATTAAACAAAAAGAGAGGACTCAGCAAGGCTGCCTCTCCTAGTGTAACACTTCAACCTTACTATTGAGTGCAACTGGGATATAGGTACTCTCAGCCTGCAATGACTGAGGTGGGGCTACGTAGAGCACCCCAGCCTTCTCTCTTCTTGCCTGGCACAGAGCTTCTGCCATTAGAAGCAGGGATGGATGAAAATGCTGGTGGCCTCTCCCTCGTGGGGAGATTGCTATGGTCCTTGACTGGTTTCTGTGGTCTTGGCTGCACATGCAAAAGTTGAAGTTTTTGTCCTTTTACTGTTGTGGATAGAGGGACAGAGTCATGGTTCAAATGTAATAGATTCTCACTGTTCTTAAGATGGGGTAGACTTACTTGAGTAAATGTTTCTGCATTTACTCTATCCCAATGGGATTATTTCTAGAGGTATAAAATTGGGGCAATTTATAATCTTCACCAGTTATAGTTGTTTAACTAGAAAATATGTCTACAGACTTCATTATGCCATTATCCCAGAAGGTGTTGTGAAGCTCTCGTAAGATTTTTTTTTTTAAACGTGTTGAAATAGTTTACTTGAATGAAGGGAATTATTGTTTTTCAAACATGCATACAACTAGGCATTCACTTTTCTTTCTTGCTACATCCAAAGTTGCTGGTAGTCAGTCAATTCTGTGCCAGATGGAGTGAGGTTCCTAGATGACCCACCTAGCATATGCTATGTATCTTTTTGTGTTGGCTCACTCAGTCTCCTCTTCAGTACGTTGTAAAAAGGTAAGTATAATTCTACTAGAGGCCCGTTGCATGAAGAGATTTGTGCAATAGGCCTTCCCTTCCCCTGGCTGCCGGCACCGGTTTTCCTCCAGCACCAGGGACCCAGGCTTCGCTCCGGCCAGAGCCTTCACGGCTCTGGATGGAACCTTCAGTCTTTGCAGCTCCAGACGGAGCCTTCAGTCTTTGCTCCACCGCTTCGTGACCTCGTATGCAAATTATCCACCACCTTTGTTGGGTTAATTTGCATACTTTCCTGATTGGCTGGTGAGCATAGCAGAGGGACTGTTAATTTACAAGTTTGTCTATTATTAGGTAAGATAGAATCTTCTATACACCTAGACTGAAGTATGTGAATGATTCCCAATGAGAATATAGAACATTTATGTGAAAATACCTTAGTTTCTGACAAATGAGGAGAACATTATGTCTCATTGAGTTATTAAAATATTTAAGAATTAACTTTTGGTGCCATATCCCATCTTTTTAGTATTTCCAAAGTAAATCTACTTAAATAATGTTTATTTAGTTTATTAGAATGGTATTTATAAAATGCAATGACCAACTGTATCTCCAGCCCAGTGACAATGTATACTTTCTTATACTATCTACAAACTTAGAGGACATAAATCTAAGGACATGATTACATAAGTTGGAAAACTGAGGTTCACAAAGATGAACTATTTTGCCCAGGGTAGCATAACTAGTTAGTAACTGAAAATATGAGCTCATGAATCTGGGTTATGTTCTCTTTCCACTTCATCGCCCTGCTTTGCCAACATGTAGAATCACTTCTTTTTCCAAAGAACAAAAAATAATTCTGTCACTGTTGCCTTTTATAAAATATATAGGTAGCACTTGTTCTAATTTGTGGGCTCTAGAAAATAATCCATCATTAAAGAAAAAAAACCCATATGGCTTTAGGAGATTACACATATAGTGATCAATAGTTATTGGATACATTTTTTTCTTTCCCTTTTATTGTCCCAAGTATTACTAGAGAAGTCAAAAGAGTGTAATTTATTGGAAGCAGAGAAAGTACATACCACTCTGCGTCTCTTGATAGTTTATGAAGCTATACTATATAACTATGATTGGTGAGTATGGGAATTTTAAAAGGAGCAATTAAGTGCTTATATGGCACTAACATCCTTTTAAGGGAATCCAGAAGTGAGACGTGGCTATAACTATAGTTTTCTCAAAAATTTATCTATTAAAAAGTGACATAACAGGACTCTCCTATAATAATTTATTGATGTAACTTGTTAAATTAAATAATGTGTTCATGTATTTATATAATTTAGTAAATATCTACCCTCTATTTTCTTCCTTTTTCATTCTAAAAGAGGGAATCCTAATTTATTATTTAAATTGAATTTCTAAAATTCTAATTATAATAATTCAATGCACTTCACTCTCACATACTGTGATTTCCCGATCAATTAAGTATGCCTTTCTAGCACATTCTGTTTAGAATAAATGTCAAAGTTAGAGATGATTTCTATTACTCTACAATGCGTGACTTGAGTAAAATCATTTTTGTAACAAGATCAGTACAGTGGGTAGAAGTAAAGCTGGAAGCCAGAAATGTTTGTGAATGACATGAACATAACACTGATGCCACACTCAGGGTGTCTTTTAGTCACCTTCCCCTTTTAATGACACCAAAAATGCTTGATGCCATTACAACATCTTACACCAGGTGGATGTGACTGTGGAGAAAACACTGACAGAAGGAAATGGCAATGTTAACTGATTACAGATAAAATTGGTTATATTACAAAATTTACCCCCAAAAAAGCATGACCATGTGAATGCATTTTTGTTGGTCCCATGAAAAAGAGTGGTCTTAATGCTTATTCTTCATTAGCTTCCTGGTAAACAGTTCTTTTTTTTAAATATATTTTATTGATTTTTTTACAGAGAGGAAGGGAGAGAGATAGAGAGTTAGAAACATCGATGAGAGAGAAACATCGATCAGCTGCCTCCTGCACATCCCCCACTGGGGATGTGCCCGCAACCAACGTACATGCCCTTGACCGGAATCGAACCTAAAACCCTTCAGTCTGCAGGCTGACACACTAGCCACTGAGCCAAACCGGTTTCGGCAACAGTTTTTTTTTTTTTCTGCTTCTTTTTCCTCCCAACACATCAAAAGAAACATTTCTGCTCTCATCTAAACTCATTCATGGAGGATAGAGTCTCTTTTATCTACTTTAGTACTTTGCCTTTTTCAATTGCCCCCATTGTAATATTACCATTCATTATATTGTCTATGTGAAAAAAGATAGATATTGTATCATTTCATTTACATCACTTTTGTTACCTTCTATTGTTGCTAAAAAATAAAACCAGTGTTTTTAAAAAAACATATTTTTATTGATTTCAGAGAGGAAGGGAGAGGGTGAGAGAGAAACACAAATGATGAGAGAGAATCATTGATAAACTACCTCCTGCAACCCGGGCATGTGACCTGACCAGGAATTGAACCGTGACCTGGTTCATAGGTGGACGCTCAACCACTGAGTCACACCAGCCAGGTGAAAGCTAAAATTTTATCAAGGTTTACAAAGCTCCTGTATAATTGGCCTCTCCTATACCTACAACCCAAACTCCTATCACTCATATTCCTTATTAATTATTCCATCCACATTAGTCTTATTACAGTCCTTGAAAGTCCTACACATGATCTAATCTTCTGAGTTTTTATATTTTTTTCTTCCACGTCCCATGAAAGCATTCTCAAGTTTTTCACAAAACATATTTCTACCTGCAGTCCATATCTAAGACTAAATGTCCTCCTGGCTTTCTCTGAACACCTCACCTTTATTACCTTCTATTTATTTAATTTAAATAATGTTTACATAATGAGAGAGAGAGAGAGAGAGAGAGAGAGAGAGAGAGAGATTTACTTTAGTGTTGTGTTTATATAGTTCACATTCATTTTTTAATTCCAGCAATACTTCTATCCACTGTACTAATCTTACAGAAAGGATATCACTCAGCTAATACTCAGCCAGTTTATTATAGACTAGTGGAAATATATACTTTTTTAATGTTTTGGACTGTCAAGTCAAAGCATTCCTGTACTACTGGCCACATTTCCCTAGTACTTACACAAGTACCTACATTCTGTTGGCACTCAATAGATGTGATTTGAATAAATATATTAATACATTAATATTGATATTTAGAGGGTATATAGAGAGAAGATGTACCACCTGGAGAAAATAAGTAGGGAAATGTTAGTACAGTTGCAAAGACAATAAATTTTACAAGACAATTAGAAGAAAAGAAAAAGTGTATGTATAAATATAATAGATTTTTAAAAATAATGGTTAAAAATCATGACATACAACTTACTATCTTAACTATTGTAAGTGTGCAGTTCAGTATCATTAAGTGCCTTCATGCTGTTGTACAACCATCACCACCACCATTTCCAGATGTCTTCTCCTTGCAAAACTGAAACTCTATACACATTAACTGTCATTCCTCTGTTTTCCTCAATCTTTTATTATTGGGGAAACCATTTATTTATTATTCTTTCTGTGTCTATATGAATTTGTCTACTGTGGGTACCTTGTATAAGTAGAATCATACAGTATTTGTATTTTTGTGAAAATACTTTCCTGTATCAATTGATATGATTTTTTTAATCTTCTTTAGACTCACAGTATGGTGAATTAAACTGATTTCCAATTATTAAACCACACTTACAGTCCTGAAATGAACCAGACTTGGTTGTGATGTATTCATTTTATATATTATTAGCTTGAGCTTGTTTATGTTTTGTTGAGGGATTTTGCATGTATGTTCATATTAGACTGCTATCTTCTTTTTAGCACCGTCTTTCTCTGCTTTGGAAAGAAAATAATGCTGCCCTCAATAATTGAGTTGCAAAATGTTCTCATCTTCTATTATCTGGAAGGGATTTTGTAGAACTTGTATTATTTCTTCTTTGAATGTTTGGTATAATTTTCCAGGAAAACCATTTGGGCCTGAAGCTTTCTTTTATGAAATGTTTTTAATAACTACTTCAGTTTCTTTGTAGTTATAGGACTGTAGACATGAGCTATTTGATCTTGAGTAAGTTTCAGTATTTTTTAGATGTCAAAATATTGCTCTATTTAATCTATGCTACTGAAAATGTGTGTATAAATTTCTTCATAATATTCCTCATTCTCTTGATGTCTATGGATCTTTAGTGATATCCCACCTTTCATTCTGATATCAGAATATGTGTATTCTCTTTTTATTTGTCAGTCTTACTAAACATTTATAAATTTTATTGCTCTTTTTAAATCAAAAGTTATTGGTTATTCTGTTTTTCTTTATTGTAATTCTGTTTTCAATTTTACTGGTTTAACATATATTTATTATGTCCTTTATTTGCCTTTTTTAGTTTATTTTGCTCATATGTTTATGCTTATTTAAATGGAAAATGCTTTTTATTTTATTTTACTTTATTTTACAACTATTTTTATTGTTTAAAGTATTACATATGTTTCCCTTTTATTCCCATTGACCCCTTCTAGCCTGTCCTCACCCCCCACCTGAGGCCTTAATTATTGATTTAAGACTTTGCTTCAAATCAGTGGTAGGCTGAGTTATTCATAACAATTTTTTGAGGTCACTTTTCTAAGCTCTTTCCTTTCTTTGATCTCCACAGTAATTTTCAATTTCCAATGGCTCCATTTTTTCACTCTTTCAACTATAAAGGGAGAGCTTTAATTTATTTGCTCTGCCATTCACCTCAGCAACTAAAACCACATATCCAACGGTAAGTGATGGTAGGCCAGTGGAAAAGAAAAGCAACAGATGATGGTCCCATTTGCTTGAAACCACAACCCCAAATATAGGAGCTATTTTCAGTCCCTCCAAATGTTGGATACTGCAGGCTCCTATTGCAACCACTGCTGTAGACACAAGTTTGCTGAAGTCCGAGACAATGGAGAAAATGTAAAACCAACCAACCAATAAAATAAATGCTTGATGTCTGTTCAGTCTGAGTATCACCAGTTCTCTTTCCACTCTACAAAAAGGAATGTGGAGAAATCTGGAAGAGTTATTTCTGGAAACCAGAAAACAGATATACTAAAAATTTGAACCATGTTGAGTATATATTTCTTTTTTTAAATTTTCTTTATTGATTAAGGTATTACATATGTGTCCTTATCCCCGCCCTTTATCCCCCATTCCCCTACTCATGTCCTTACCCCCCTGTTGTCTGTATCCATTGGTTAGGCTTATATGCATGCATATAAGTCCTTTGGCTGATCTCTCCACCTTACCTCCACCCTCCCCTACCTTCCCTCTGAGGTTTGACGGTCTGATCGAGTATATATTTCTAATGCAAATACAGTACATATAAGAAATACATTTTAAAACTCAAAAGATAATAAGGAAAAGAAAGAAATCCATAATAATGTGTCTAAATATAAATTTTTAAAGTAGTATTTTTAAGTAGTTAATAGAGTATGTGGCATTAATTTCTAAAAATAACATTCAATTTCTAGTCAACCTGTGGTTCACACACCATATAAGAGAAAATGCAATCCTGGTATATTATATTTTTCACTATAGAAAAATGTGTACAAAGTCAAGATAGTGAAAATAAAGTTTATGGGTTTTAAATGTTAGTTTTCAATGATGAATAAAGAACAGAAGACTTGGTTATAAAACAAAATTGAGCAACTTTGAAATTATAAAAAAAAATGGGTAGAAGAAGTTAGAGCTCAGTGCAATAAGGGACTATAAGACTCAGGAAAAGTAGAAAAAAGAGCGGAAAATATGTATATGGATATTGGAATAAAGGTGTCATCAGATTTATGAAAAAAAGGAGTGATTCAAATAATTTCAGAGACAAATTTAAATGGTCATCAAAGCACATAAGTACAAACTCAACCAGGAAAAATATTTAATGATTACTATGGTGAAAGAGCCTTTGAAATCTGAGTTTTCCTAACATTTTAGATAATGACAATAATGAATACTGCAGAAACTTTTAAAAATCAACTAAATGGGATTTCAAATAGCACCTCAACATGCAAATTATTTACTCCTAATGAAAAAAAAAATATAATGAAGAATTTAAAAGCCACTAACAGGACTTCAGGGATTACTAAGCAAAACATATCCTGAGGTGAGATAGACATGAATCTGCAAATGAAAATAACTAACTTATTACACTAAAAGTTAATAGAAAGATACAACATTAACTATACCACTGAAAATGCTGAATTTTAAAGATTATTATAAACTTCTATAATCATCTTTAGGAGAGAAAAAAAGAAGATAGTTACAAGGGAGAGTATAAAGGAAGCTGTGTCCTTAGAGATCTCAAGTCAACAATAACAGTAATATACTAACAACAGCAAAAATAGTAATACCACCAGCCACCAAATAAGAAAAGAATATTTAATAGGTCACAATTTTGAAGAGAAATCAAAATTTTCCAGATGCTCAACAGGTAAAAATTAATTAGCTGAAAAATATTATCATGCCATATCTAGACAAAGTAGAAAGGAGAATAAAAATAATCACAAATGGGAAAATATAGACTTAAAAAGACAGCGAACTATGCTCCTTCAGCCACAAGAGAAATATTCTCAGGACTTAGGGGAAAGTGAAACACAGAAGTAAAGAAGTTTAAATGCTGCTGCGAGAGCTCACGAGCATTGGCACACCTCTGCTGGTTCACTCTGTTGGTAACGGGTGTCCTCAGGCCCCGCACCTCCTCAAAATTCTGCATCTCCTTAGTGCAGCAGCTAAAACTTTAATTCCTCAACCTTCCACCAAAGCCCTTTGTTTAGCTTCTCCCATTGCTGGGTGAGGTTCATATGGAGTTCTGTGATAAAGTGTATTAGCTCTTCTGCAAGTTATAGGAATCATTGAAGTCGGAGGATAGAAGTGAG
>NW_006289813.1:14368829-14377619 GCF_000327345.1 Myotis davidii | reverse complement strand
ACTTAATTAGGGTACTCCTAAGCTGGCCTTAGCTAAAAACGTCCTCAATCTGATTGAGCTACATTCGCTGAGGTCGACCCCTTCCAAATCTCCCATCTGCACTCATCTTGTTTACTTGTTTCATCTATCTTTTGTCACCCACGCTTGATTTGTGGACGCGACTAGCACTAACCACTGCACATGAGACTGCTGACTGACTCGCTCACTCAACTCGTGCATGAATCACGTGTGCCTCCCCCGCGCTGCACCATGTCTCCTGTCGCCCAACTGACCGACACCCCCCACTGCTTCTAATGCCGTTTCTTCAAAATAGACTTGACCAGGCCGAAAACTGACTTCTGCACATGGGCCACGAAGTTTCAATCTCACTGTACGCGCGCCCGCACATGGTATTTTGTGGAAGAGCCACACTCAAGGGGCCAAAGAGCCGCGGTTTGCTGACCACTATTCTAAACCATCAATCCCAAAAGATTTCTGAGGAAATGCAATTTACTCTACAAAGAGAACATGGAAAAGTCTTTCTGGTGTGTGGACTAGATCTCAAGTGTGCAGAGAACATTTGAAGAAAATGATTTGAATGAAGAAAAATATGATTTTTATTGGTAGATGTTATTCTATATTTTTTAATAGTGGGAAATACAGTCCTCTGTTTTACATTGTTGGTGTATTAGCAGCACACTTTCCTTGTGATATGGCAAAGCTTTCTATTGGTACCAACTCACTCTCTTCTGGTTGACAAAGAAACCTCAAAGTTGCCAGCTCGGGGAATAGGAAACATATCAACGCATCAAATAGGATACTGTGAAAATGTAAAAATGTAATATAAATTTTCTTCCTCCTGCCCGAGTAGAAATGCAATTTATGCAATAAAGTAAAAAGGAGAAATTTTACTATTTTATCAGCTTTGACTTTAAAAGCTGTTAATACTGCCCTAACCAGTTTGGCTCAGTGGATAGAGCGATGGCCTGCAGGGTCCCAGGTTCAATTTTGGCCAAGGGCACATGCCGGGATTGTGGGCTTGATCGCCAGTAGGGGGCGTGCAGGAGGCAGCTGATCCATGAGTCTCTCTCACCATGGATATTTCTATCTCTCCCTCTTCCTTCCTCTCTGAAATCAATAAAGAAATATAAGTATATATTTTAAAAAGCTGTTAATACTTAATGTCATGCAAATGACATGGCTTTCTGACACTGATTCCTCAATCCAAGTAAAATTGGCATATCTATTTCCTGGTATGTTTGCATATATCTCAGTAGAGGAAGCTTTAAGAAATACACTCTGCTTACTGTGCTATGAAACAATATGAAGTTTTTAAATTTTATTTTATTGTTACCTTTGAGTTAAATGTGTGTATAGTTTCATTAAAAAATGTGATGAGGAGCCGAAACCGGTTTGGCTCAGTGGATAGAGCGTCGGCCTGCGGACTGAGGGGTCCCAGGTTCGATTCCGGTCAAGGGCATCTACCTGGGTTGCGGGCACATCCCCGGTGGGGGACGTGCCGGAGGCGGCTGATCGATGTCTCTCTCTCATCGATGTTTCTGACTCTCTATCTCTCTCCCTTCCTCTCTGTAAAAAATCAATAAAAATATATTTTTTAAAAAAAGAATAAAAAAAATGTGATGAGGAAAAAAATGTGATGAGCAAAGGAGACTTGACTTGGGGTGGTGAACACACAATGCAACATACAGATGCTGTATTACAGAATTGTACACCTAAAACCTATATAATTTTATGAACCAATTTTACCCCAATAAATTCAATAAAAATGCAATGAGGAGTGTTTTGACTCCTGACAGTTAAATTGTAACAATAGAAGAAAAATACACTTGAGTATAGATTTCTGAGGGCAAACTAGTCAAGGACTGAAATGAGCGGGGGAAAGTGGTTCCATGATTAGACAGTATGAAGAGTCAAGCCCCGGGGAGGGGATAAAATGAGGAAAGGGTTTATACACGTACAAAGAGAAATAAAGACACATGAGCAAGTGAACAAATAGCCTCTTAAAGTGGTTATTGAGCTGTGCTAAGTCAAGAGCTAAACTGTGTTGAGATCAAAGTGAAGAGTTTCAAAAAATTCAACATTAATTTGCACCAACTGTGTCAGCTGTAAAATCATATGGGAACCAAAGCTTGTTTTTTTAAAAAAAATTCCCTTTTTTGTTAGGCAATCACAGAAAGTTAAACATTTAAAAATTTGCAATGAGTTTTTTTTTTTTTAACAACTTTCATTATGGTGACTGAATGTATAAAATTTAGTCCATAATGAAATAAAGGAAATATATAAGGGAGTAAACTGTATTTTATACTGTATAGATATAATATATGTTTTAAAGTTAACAGCATGCCTTATACAAATAAAATGAGGGGAGAAAGGGATAGAAACATCAATGAAGATGAGAGATGAGAGAGAATCATTGATCAGCTGCCTCCTGCAGTCTCCACACTGGGGATCAAGCAAGCAACTCTGGCATGTGCCCTCACCAGGAATTGAACCGTGACCTCCTGGTTCATGGGTCGACACTCAACCACTGCGCCACACCAGTTGGGCTAGAAATGGTCCCAACTTTAGTCATTGGTGGCTTTAATTGTTTTCTTAACCCTCAAATTTAAATATTCATTTGAAATTCAGTTTTGTCTTTGTCAGTTTATACATGTTTAAGTTAACCCAATGTTCATATTTTTAAGAAAAAAGATTGCAATGACTAGAAATCAGTTAGAAAGTGACAGAGACAGAGGCTAGGGAATGTTCCTAGAGAAGACAATATTTAAGTCTGAAATAATGGGTATGGAAAGATGCCAAGTGAATATTAATCGGGTTTTAAACTTGCTGCTGCAGTGGTCAATTATTTTGCAAGCCAGTTGGAGACATTTAGCGTAGCTTCACTTAAAGCTAGTTTTAAACGTTATTTAACACTACACATAAAGTTGATTTTTAAAGAACTGATGTGGGCAGTTAAGCAGTTTTCGCTACAGCATTTGACATCTGCCGCTTAGCAAATAACATTAGTAAAGAAGCGAGATGTTCCACAATAAATGGAGTGGATAGTCTAGTAAATCACTAGCAAATTAGCCATTAATCTTTTCCTGATCAAGGCTGGGATATGGTTAAAAACAAGAAGGGAAAAGAAAATAAGAACAGCTGCTCAGGAGAGTGAAACATAAAACTAAAGTAAATGCTACCATTTGGATAGAAGACAAATGTTTCCAAATCAGGGAAAACGAATCACACCTAAACAATAGATTTCAACCCCTTTCTATGTCTCTTCACATTGAAACGTTTTTGATTATGAAATTACAAGTTGATATCCAAGACTAAGGGTAAAGGTCTCTATTCCTTTCTGTCTGCTAAATTTTACCTCTGCCAAATTTTAGCAGATGGAAATTATAGCAACACCTACTTCAGGACAAGGAAGAGGTGATAATTTCCCTAAGTAACATTAGTTTACAAGCATGGAGGCAGAATAGTTTAGAGACTATAGAGAGGAGAACAGGATAAAAAAAACTAATGGGAGTGAGAAATATCTCCCTACATCCACACTTCCTATGTAGTAGAGAGTAGAAGGGAATCTTTGGAAATCTATAGTCATAATGTTGGGAGATTTTTTTAGCAACCTTTATATACATAGCCACCATGCTATCAAAGATTGAACTAAAACACTGAATTATTGTCATAAATTCTACTTAATCCTTTATGTATGTTAAATGCATATACAATGGCTTGAAAACGAGATAGATCAGCAATCATTAAACATCTTTGATAATATTCAAACTGTCAAAGGGATAGTATGAGTTAAGGATGATAACATGAAAAATAAAAGTTCAGAAAATTTTCTTGGTGTCACTAAATAAGTATCAGCTTTCAGATTCAGGCCTTCATTGAAAATGTTATTCAAAGGAACCAAAATGTCAAGATCAATAGAAATATGGAAAATGATTTATCATGACAGAAAAAAAACATGTTCTTACAATTTTACTATTTCTAAAGAATATTAACAAATTTTATATACTTGTAAATGGAATTTTATTTCACTCCAGAATAAAAAGTTAATCAATTTGTTCTCATCAAATAACATATAGAATAACAACCATTTTGTGTAACATGTATATTTTATGACTTCTCTCAACATCAGTAACCTTTTTAAAGACATTATAAAAAATAATAAAGTAATTATTTTTAATTAAAATTTATCTTTGCATTAAGAATGCAAGCAGCTTGTGATAGCGCAAGACAATCTTAAAATGAGCATGTTTGCATTTTAATTACACACTTCCAGTCCTTCTTTGATCAAATGAAATCATTTTTTTTCAAATGAAGTTTATGGACGGTCCGTTAATATATTTTCAAGTAATTAACTAAGTGTGCATTTCTCTCACACTCTTCTTTCTTATTTAGAACCACAGATTATGGGTGATCCTTGAGAAGTCACTTACTATTCCATTTCAATCTCCATTTCTTTAATAATTTACACTGTAATCCTTTCTAACTCACCACTCCGTCAGTCCTCAGCAAATTGAGTTAGGGCCTCCACTGCTATAACTGGGCCTGCTACAGAATGTTCTTATAGTTGGGTATATGCATGATGATCAAGTTGAAAGGCACTGTAGTAGGTCACTATGCTGATTTATGATTATCCAGCTTTGGGTTGTAACAAATAGTGCAGCCGTGGGCAAACTATGGCCCGTTTGAAATGAATAAAACTAAAATATAAAAAGACCGTACCCTTTTATGCAGTGATATTTACTTTGAATTTATATGAGTTCACACAAACACTCCATCCATGCTTTTGTTCCGGCCCTCCGGTCCAGTTTAAGAACTCATTGTGGCCCTCGAGTCAAAAAGTTTGCCCACCCCTGAAATAGTGCCTTTGGGAGCATTCTGGTACACATCCTATTTTTTAAAAAAGGCAATATGCAAATTATCCATCACTCCATCACAAAGATGGTGGCACCCATAGCCACAAGATGGCGGTGCCCAGTCCCTTCAGCCCCACCGAAGTCCCCCAGTCCTGGCGGGGTGGGGGGGGCAGCTGAGAGTGGGCAGCATGAGCAGCCTGGTGGAATGCTTGCTTTGTCGCCACAGCAATGAGGAAAGCATTCCGCCCCAGCTGTGGAGGGCCTCTGGGCTGCGGAGAGCCTCTGGGCACTAGGTGCAGAGCGGCCAGGCCCCTCAGAGAGCAGAGAACAACAGGGAGTGGGCCTAAACCATCACAGCTCCCGGATGGGAGAGGGTGAAGGTCGGGCTGAGGGATGTCCCCCACCCCCCCTGCATGAATTTTGTGCACCAGGCCTCTAGTCTATAATAATAAAAGAGTAATATGTTAATTACACCGGACAGTCAAACGACCTTCCGGTCATCATTCTGGACAACCTTCTGGAATGACCAGTGGGTGGGGGGCAGGGCCAGTGAGCCTGCATCGCCAGGCCAGCCATGGAAGTCCTGGCAGCGCCCCCCCTTCCATAGAGGCAGTGGGAGAGGTGGCGCCAGGACTGGGCCCTTGCCACCTCCAGTTCTGGTGCCACACCTTCCCACCACAGAGGCAGTGGGAGAGGTGACTCCGGACTGGGCATATGCCTCTGCTGGTCCCGGGCCCAGCAATGCCCCTTCTGCAGAAGCAGCCTCAGAGGCAGCAGCACAGGCCTGTTCCTGGTGCCACGCCTCCACAGAGGTGGGGGGACATGGGGCAGCATGGTCCTGGAACCTCCATAGAGGCTGTGCAGGGTGTGACCACAGTGCCTTAACCTCCCCCAACCCCTTCCCCAGCCAGCCTAGCCCCAGATCGCCACCCCCCACAAGTGAGCAGTGGGCAGGGCCAGAGCTAAGAAGCAGCAAGTCTGCTTTTGGTTGAGCCACATCGTGCCCTCCCCCTCAGACAGAAGCTGGGCTCATGGCTGGTGAGTGCAGCAGAGGTGGCATGAGCCTCTCCTGCCTCCACGGCAGGTGGGTGGTAAGGAGCAAGGGATCCTGAACTGCGAGAGCCCCAGACTGTGAGCAGGGTGTCTGAGTTCCAGCTTAGGCCCAATCCCTGGGGGGTTCCTGGACTGTGAGAGGGCACAGGCTGAATTCCGTGCACTGGGCCTCTAGTCTTCTTATAAAAGCATTAACACATATCTGTTATGTTATTTACCTGGTAGTAAAATTGCTTAGTCACAAGGCATGTATCTGTTCACTCTTTCATTTTTCTACTAATTTTTAGTCCCAATAGCAGATTATGATATTTTATGGACTTCAAGACCTCAACGTTTATTTTTATCTCTCTTTGATATGTTAGTTAATCTGCTGAGGGCATTATGTCATCTGCAAATAAGAGTAATTATCTCTTCCTTTCCAAACCATATTCCTTTTTTATTTTTCTAAGTGTACTTCTGTATTGTATCATATTATTTGGCATTGCATTGTATTGTTTTTGTGTTGTTTTGTTTTTCATCCTATTGTTCTGTCATGACCTACTCTTATAGAATGTTTTACAGTACTAATAATATCAAGCATCCTTGACTCCATTTAATATTTCTACTTTACTAATAGTATATATCATGAATGGGTTATTTTATCAATTAAATTTTCTATATCTATAGAAATAATATAATCTTTTATTTCTGTTAAGATGAACTATATTGAATACTTTGTAGATGCCAAACCACTACTAATCTAGGAATAAACCTAACTTGTTCAATATATTTACCCCTTTTATCAACCGATTTCTTTTTTAATATTTTTATAGTTATTAAATATGTGTTCATGAGAATGATGTGTCTATATTTTTCTTTTCTTGTTATGTATCTGTCTGGTGTTGAAATCAAAGTTATTGAGGCCTCATAACAATAACTGCAATGTGGTCCTCTTTTTTCCATTATCTAGAGAATTTTGTTTGATATTGATGTCATTCCTTTTTTAAATATTTGAAATAATTCTGTAGAAGCCAGATGGCTCTAAGTTTGAAGATTATATTTTGTAGTTTTTTTTTAATAAAAAGTTTGATTTTATTAGGAGATATCAATTTTCAAATTATCCATTGCTTCCTTCATTTATTTTGGTACATTGTGTTTCTGAAAAATTACCCCTTTCAGACAAATTGTCAAATTTAATTGGCATAAAGTTGTTCTTAATATCCTCCAGTCTAATAAGAAATACTAATAGTAAAACTATGATGTGAAATCATAAAAATGGTGTTTGGAAATAAAAACAAACAAAACAATAAAATGGTCATAATGTATTTTTAAGTGAAAAAAATTAAAAAGTGTTTTAAAATCTTTACTAATTATATAATTTTCATATGGAGAGAGGGAGGAAAATAGATTGAGACATACACATGCTAAGTCCTCAGCCTGGAATCATAACAAAATTATCACAGAATAATGGGAATACAAGTGCCTATCATTTTTGCCTTAAAGATTTTTTCCCTGCAATTTGCATGGTTAATATTAGTTTCATAATGAGAAGAATGTTTCCAATTGAAACAGGAGCCCATGATTTTGTCAGGATCAATCTCAAAACTAATTTAATTTTCAAAGCATATTTATAATAATCTGCATAAATGCAATTATTTTATGTATTCCAAGGCTTGCTAAATTTAGTTTTACTTCAATATTTTGTTTTTTGAAAATAGGATTTATAGTATAAAAAATGTTAGACTTATGGTTATAGTTATTATAGCATAATTATGTAAATCAAAATTAGGAAAGGGGGAGCACATGGGGTAAAGTCTGGAGAAAACATAGTACAAGCTTCAGATTTCTCTTCTAGGGCAGTCACAAAGGACACAATTCCTCCAACAAAAGCCTGTGACATATATAAAGTGTTATCTATAGGAAGCTCATCAATAGCCCAGGTTATTACAGGAGCTGGTTGTGTAGGCACTCTCTACCATGTGGTAAACTACAGAGCAGCATGGACCCTCACATAATATTTGGTCTGTGTTTCAAGACTGATGGTACCACATACACACACACACACACACACACACACACACACACACTGTATGAGGATACAGAAAGGTTTAGACTTGTACAATGAGAGTTTCAGAAGAGGGTGTGTAGAGAGCAGGGTGCCACCCAAGTAGGTCCTGGAAAGCAGGTTGACAAAGGGTTTTTATAGTGTTTAAGAGCCGGGCCTGGGATGAGGGCTGCATAGTTTGAATCTCTTGCCAGCACCAATGAAGGGAGCACCGTACTTTTCTATTAGCTTACTCCAATGTGAGCCATCAACCTACAAGTGAGGGACAAGGCTTAAAAGCTGTCTGTAGTGAACATCAAAATATGAAATTAGACACTTCATTACTCCTTACAGTAAACATACCAAAATATCAGATCCTAAAGTGAAAGCAGATATACAGCATAAACCACAGTTTTAGTTCAGTAAGCCAGTCTTATCACTGAGGAAAATAGCTTAAGGATATGCTAACCCACCAAATTCCTAGACACTGGCCAAGGGTCAATTGAGCAAGAAGAACTTTCTTAGGATCAGAGTCTCAGCCATGCAGTGTTAATATTTTTCAGCACAGATGTACACGGAAGTTCATGTAGACCACCTGACTGCTTTGAGGTCACAATATTTTGTAGTTAGGCTTTAGTAAGATTTGTTTCCCAGCTTTGTTTTTGTATTACATGCAGCTAATACTATATAATAAAGAGGCAATATGCAAATTAACCCTCATGCCCTCACAAGATGTCTGCCTATGACCAGGCCGACTGGTCCCAGTGAGGGACAACCCTATGTCTGGCCCTATGTCCCAGTGAGGGACAACCAAACGACTGAACAGTAGGCTGCTTGGGGCAACCAGGCTGGCGGGTGGGC
>NW_006289813.1:14368384-14368789 GCF_000327345.1 Myotis davidii | reverse complement strand
GCAGATGGGAGCAACCAGGTTGGCAGGGGGGGCAGAGAAGGACGATCAGGCCCATGGGGATGCAGTTAGTGGGCAACCAGGAAGGCAGGCAGGTGAGTGATCAGGAGCCAGCAGTCCCAGACTGTGAGAGGGATGTCCGACTGCTGGTGTGCCCGATCCCTAATCCAGCAGCTGGACATCCCCCAAGGGGTCCTAGATTGGAGAGAGTGCAGGCCGGGCTGAGGGACACACCCTCCTGTGCACAAATTTTCTGCACTGGGCCACTGATTAACTATATAAAGAGCTGGAGGAGACGAATGGTAGCTGATAACTTCTGTGGTAGGAACAGAAACCCTCTGCACAAGGGCAAAACTCTGATTAGCAACAGAGAGATTGAGAATCTACAAGGCACTTCCAGGAAGAAAT
>NW_006289813.1:14359808-14368312 GCF_000327345.1 Myotis davidii | reverse complement strand
GTGCTTTAATTATGTTCAACAATGAAAATACATCCTGCATAACAGATATTTACATTACGATTCATAACAGTAGCAAAATTATAGTTATGAAGTAGCAACAAAAATGATTTTATGGTTGGAGGTCACCACAACATGAGGAACTGTATTAAAGGGTCGCGGCATTAGGAAGGTTGAGAACCACTGTTCTAGTAGGACATATTCTTGTAGAGATGTTGCAATACAGAGAAAGCAAATAAAATCAACCCTCAAAACTATGGGTTCTACACATTATTTTGTCTATCTGAGTTCTAGGCTTTCTGAGCTATGTATTCAACTTGTTGAACATTTTCTGCTAACCCTCTGATTTATATCATGTGAATGCTGTACCATTTGGGCAACAGAGGTCCTTGATTGACAAGGCCTGATGTCCTTGATAAGAATGAAGCAATACATGTATAAAATAGATTTCCACCTATTTTTTCTTTCTGGCCTGAATGGTTGGTATCTGCAGTTGTCTACATATAGTCTAATTCTTCTTCATGTTCTCTGCTTGAAGAGCTACTATATATTTATAAAATAAAATAATAATACAATATAAATAAAAGCTATTATCTACTTTTATAAAATATTTTCCATATATTTGTTAGTTTATATTTTTGATTAGGAACTAATTAATGAAATTATAGAGCAAACACATACAAGAAAATAGAGTTTAGTTATCTTATGTGTGTGTATTAGGTATATATAGCAACATGTTTTCAAGGCCGTTAACACTTTTCCATTTTAATGCTACAGTTTTAAATTTCAATTATCTTCTGATACACAAGAATCAAATTATTTTTTGGTTGGAACATAGTTATAATTCTTTTAATGAATAGGAGATTGAAAATATATGCAAGGTATGGCACATTTATTGAAGTAATTATACTTTGATTGCTTAGCTACAAATTTCATACCTCCTAGCTGAGGAGTTAAATTGAAATAGCAAACATATTATAATACAATTTACAATATAATTAGCTGTTGGTAGCATTATGTATTTCAAGTAACACCATTATTAAAACATTTACAATTTACATAATCAGACAAATAATTTAATGAGGTTGAGATAGAAGAGGGTTTTTTTGTGTGTGTTTGTCCCCCTACATACATGGAAAGACTCACAAATAGAAATAGTCGACAATTTTAAATACAGAGAATAATTAAAGCACCATAAATCAGGTCAAGATGTTTAATCCAAATAAAGCAGAAATGGGCATTTTTAACAATAAAGTATGCCCCTTTTATTTACTATTATAAAATTGCACGCTTTGTTAACAAAATTGGTAAAAATAAAATGTTTTTATAGTTTCACTATTTGAACTGTAATGCATTTGATATTTATTTTAAAAATGATGGTATTTAACTTACCAATTAGATAAATCTTACAAAAGTTATTTTGCTTTTATTTCTGTGAGTTGTCAAGAATGCAGAATTTTAAAAATTATTTTGAATTTTTACCTTCTGTTTATATTGTAGAGGTATCACCCGAATCTGGTCTGCTAACAGTGCTAAGGTCTAGACATGTCAAACATAATCAGAAAAGAAAATATATAGGTACAATTATTCAAATATAAAACTTAAACAAGAACTCCAAGCCACCCAGTCTCTTTAGAATTTAGAGAGAGCTTGTAGAGATCACAAAAATTGAAGAAAATAGTCTGGTTTTAGAAATGCAGGCAAAGCTACAGGTCTTTCAGATATGACCCTAAAGAACTTCGTAAAAATACATTTTTTTTTTGCCAGCTGTTTGCCGATTTTCTAAATTACAGAAAATGAGTTTTAAAAGCCATGTGCCAGATGGAGAAAGGCTCATATTTCCTGAAGTGTCAATGAAGCTTAGTTATAGCAAGTTACATACACGAAAAAATATTGATATAAGACAAAATGATTTTGTCAAGCCAGCAGCTGTCACGATGAACTACTCATCTGCCCCCATTTGGGCAGGTTTCCCATATTTGTTACAACATTTATTATATGATAATACAATACTGAAAAATATTCACTGTGTATGCAAGTCGGATTTTGTGGCTGTCATTTATTTAGAAAAACAATTCTAGCATAATGCAATGTTGTATAACCACAATCATTTTAAGAATACATGGTTTTGTGAACAAATTCGTATTTGAATTGATGACAGAGAACCGCCAGTTATTTTTATGATTCCCATGTGTTTTTAAGTATATGTATATTTACACGCAGACGCTTTGAGAAGTGAGGTATGTTTTTGTTACACAAAAGTAGAAAATTAGCCATTGATAATATCAATATACCCAGAAGCTCAAATTCATTCTAATTTTAATGTTATGAAAGGTTGCCTTCACAAATATGGCACCTCCTCTTAGAAAGCAATAAGCAAAAATGTGTTCCTAAGGTATGAAAAGGTCTCTAGTAGCACTTGTAATAGATTATACTACTAATAGGCTTTGACATATGTAATTATTAGCTTTAGCTTTGGAAACATGAAGGAAAGGAAAGATATTTACATTGAATTTTAGTAGAAAGGTAATGTTAATTATAGCACAGGCAAAATGAGACTCATGAGAGCTGCATTTGACTGAGGAAGGCGTGGATATGTCCCATAAATGAGCAGGATGAAGAGCAGTATGTCTCATTTCAGTGATGCTGCCCAACGCCCTTATAATAACAATAATGGTCAGGTATAAATTTACAAAGCCTTTTAGACAGTAGTTAATGAACTGCCTATATTGTCAGGAAAATGGGCTGCAGATGACTGGAGGATGAGAGGAATCTTACTCTGAGTGCTACATTATGGGAAAGGAATTTCAAAGTGAGACAAATCAGTATTCAGCCAAGCAAAGACCTTAGACATTCAATAGCTGCCAAGAACAAAGATGTGAATGCCCCCATTCACTGCTTGGAAGTGGTCTCTTAGCTACATTAGATGTGCAGTCTTGGAGGCAGGCAAGCAATGCAAAAGCAGAAAAAAGAAGAACTTTTTCCCCCAGCCTCCTGAGCAAGCACGTGCTGTCTACTTTCTAGTTCGTTGCTGTCTGTGGGACAATTGCTGAACTACCAACAATTTCTCACCAAGATATTCCTCCCGAACGTATTTGAAAAAATGTGTCTTCTATTTACAACTGGTGTTTCTTTTGTTTGAAAGGCATTTTTTTTTTTTGCTTTGAATGTTGAATAACAATAATCCTACATTTTACATGGAAGAATCTTATAGTTTAGGTCAGCCGTGGGCAAACTATGGCCTGCGGGCCGGATCCAGCCTGTTTGAAATGAATAAAACTAAAAAAAAAAAAAAAAATAAGACCGTACCCTTTTCTGTAATGATGTTTACTTTGAATTTATATTAGTTCACACAAACACTCCATCCATGCTTTTGTTCCGGCCCTCCGGTCAAGTTTAAGAACCCATTGTGGCCCTCGAGTCAAAAAGTTTGCCCACCCCTGGTTTAGGTGGAAGAAAGCATGCTAAAAGTTCTTCTGATGCAGGTTACTACTACTATTGCTATTAGCTCACATGTATTAAATATTTGCGATGAGTCAGGTATTGTGTAACCACTTTCTGTGAGTTATTTTTTAAATCTCACAGCTTTCTGAGAGAGTGTTATTAATATCAACATCATCATTTAATTGACTTTCCAGAGGCACATGGCTGGGAAGTGACTAAGGATCTGAAGCCTTGAGAAAGGCAGTCCAAAGCAATTTGTTATATTAGATTTCATAATATCTGGACAACATCCCTCTGCATCTGGGTCACGGATAATACAGCATTATGCATTCATGGAAGCTGCCTGGGCGTCTAAGGTGTGATTTTGCTCCTAATTTGTTCTGTAGACATATGTAAAAACCATTTGTTTTAGAAATTATTGGCCCATGGGGTCATTCCTGAGTACATCCCTTCTGCCCCCAAACACACAAAGTCTTAACTAAAGATTAGAACAGTTTAAAACATCATTGTTTCAGCTCCCAATGGGCCTTGCCCGGGGCGTCAGCCTCCACACCCCTATTATTGCTCTCCCTGCTACGGGCCTGGTTTCCTCCCAGAGAGGCAGACCTCCACCTTCTCTGGGGAAAAATTAGTTCTGTAGACTGTCCTGGAAGCTCTCAGAGTTAAAAAAAAAAAGGGCAAGAAAACAAATAAAAAACAAAACATTAGGCTAAGACAGACAAATCTTCGGGTATACACCTATGAACTTTGGAATTGAACATGTTTATCTCTTCGTTGGGTGTGGATGTCTATTTTCCTCATATCCGTAGATCGTTTGGTGTGGAGTTAACTGACAGCTGTTACTGTGAATAGAGCCATGTATATCCCATGGGAAAGGGGGTGGGGATAGCAATACACTGAGGGGTCAGATTATTATGATCGGCCGGATTATTATGACCACCCCATCAGTACTGCGTTGGGCCACCTTCTGCCTTCGATACTGCGGCGATTCTTCTTGGCATTGACTCCACGAGATGCTGAAAGGTGATGCGAGGAATCTGACACCGTGCCTGATGAATGGCACTGTCCAGTTCTGTGAGATCTGATGGCTGTGGAACCAGCTGCCTGGTGGTTATTTTAACTTCGTCCCACGAATGCTCAATTGGATTGAGATCTGGTGGGTGATTGTGGGGGCCACCTAAGCAAGGTAAATTCTCCCTCATGTTTTTGAAACCACTCCTGCACAATATGACTGTCCCCTGTACCAGGCACAGCACCTGGTACACGGTGTGTGCTCAGTAAATCTACATTGTGAGTATGAACCCAGGTTCGATTCCTGTCAAGGGCTTGTACCTGGGCATATCCCCAGTAGGGGATGTGCAGGAAGCAACTGAATCAATGTTTCTCTCTCATTGATGTTTCTAGCTCTCTATCCCTCTCCTTCTCCCTTCCTCTCTATAAAAAAAAATCAATAAAATATATTTTAAAAAAATAAAGAAATGTAATACTGAGAGTTAATTGCTGGTAAAATATTTGTAGTTGTGGTCCTTCAGTTTTGAGGTATTTGAGCAACAGTGTTTCTGTAATGTGGTTGCTGAGAAGCTTATGTAAAAATGATGTTCTGAGTATCCCCTGACTCTGTCCACTGACTCTGTCCAAGTGCATCGCTCCTGGAGCCAAGTTTGCCACCACAGAAAGAGAAAAAAATACAAGGATGTTCATGGGTGGGTATCACCCACTGAACCTAGCTCAGGGATTTGCTTAGCTACACTCCCCAGAATCCCCCACTCTCTACCTAGTGTCTTGGGTCACAGTTCGTTCACCCACCTGTACACCAATGTCTTTGGTTGTTTCCGATTTTTACAGTGGTTCATGCAGTGGATATTCAATAATTAGAATAAGGTAAACCTTGTAATTCCATTCAAAATAAAAAGGTTTACAAGGGAAAGGAAATAAAGTACTATTATCAATTTCTCTCAAGCAAGAGCTAAGCTTATAAAAAATGAATTGTGTTGCTTATATCAGTTAGTGAATGAATTACAATACAACTTTCAAACAATATGTATAGGTTCCTAGCCTGAGATTTAGAGGTAAACACATACATTTTCTGAGCTTCAACCACAAACAATCTTAGGGTCTAACCTTACTACCTATACTCATATCTCACACAGTTTTTATGATGAATGAGGTAAGTAAGGCAAAGTTTAAAGCCATCAAAATGATTTCATTTTCTTTTTTGTGGAGTGTTATAAATATATCAGAACCTGAGATAGAAGTTAGAAGTGTACTAATTGGGTTGTGTTTCACCAAAGAGAAGGAAAGTGGGTTCTCTTTGACTAAAAAGGGATTTTGTGCTTAACTGCTGTAGGGTGAACTATGAGAAGTTGAACTTTTACACACAGAAGAGAAATAAGTTTGCAGGTTTCAAAGAGAGAATACATTCTGGAATTCAGAAAAATGAGGAGGTAGCTGTACTATTCCCAATATAGGCCATTGATGCCTCTCAATTTCACTGAAGCAGTTCTCTGGCAAGTGAAGAAGCATAAATGATTCAAGGAGTTACCAGAATAAGATATTCACTTCTTCTTATAACATCATAAGATTTTTATTAGAGCTTTATTTTGGATTTCAAGTAATAGGACATTAATAAATGAAGGCAGATTAAGCAAAAATGATACAGGGCACCCCCCCCCACACACACACACACACACATACACTAAAGTCACACAGAGCTACAATTTGGAAGCAGCCTGATCCTAATCACCATTCAAAGGAGACAATCTGGCATAAGCCAGGATTATGCACATCAGCTAGCTGAATGAATGAGATGTAAACTTTGCCTGTATTAAGTCATCAAAATGTTGGAGGTTGATTTTTAAAGATAGAATACATTATAGAATTCAGAAAAATGAGGAGGTAGCTGTACTAGTCCCAGTATAGGCCACTGATTCTAGTGATCAAAAGACTCCCAAATATCCCTGAGCAGCTGATCAGTACTGATTCTCCTTTTATCTGGATGGTCACCTGAGACATTATTCTTTCTTCTGAAGGGAAATTGAGTCCACATGGCAAAAGAACCTATTCAGATCTGCAGAGTTTAATAGTTTAACATCCCCTGTGAGAAAACTGTTCCTAACATCACCAGTTATAAATTTCTTCAGAAGAAATTCTGATTGTTCTCACTTGAGATGTCTACTCCTTGCTCAGTTAGGTGATCTGAACAGATGTGGTGAAATCTCTGCAAATAATGAGTTATCTGATCCAATCACAAAAGGAAAACTGGAATACAAACTCACACTCACCCTTCAAATGAATTTCTGGCAGTTATGTGTGGGACTTTTACTAATACCATTATATAATTCATATATGAATAAAAGACTTATTAAAAGTAGAGTCATGATTAATTTAAAATTTCCTCTTTTTATATTTTAGCTATGTTGCCTTCAACCATCAAAGAGCAATAATAAGTGAGATTTAAAGGTAACATCATATAATAGTAGATTTCTATGGGGAAACCAGTGTTCTGTATATTCTTCCTGTGATATGATTTCATTGAACTTTCTTATAGCTTGTTCTCTTCACTTTGATCCCATCTGCACCACCAGCTTGTTTGTTTTCCTTGGGATTAAGGGTGGTTTTAATATTAGTCCTTCTTGATCCCCATAGCAATGCAAATGATAAAATTTAACGAAGCAGGAAGAGAAGTAATCCCCAGAGGATGGAAACATATTTTTCTATTTGCCTTTTTATTCCACACGTGTTGCTAAATTGTGTGAGTAAAATGTGTTTGTGTGTATTGCGTTTGAGGCAATTTTCTACAATTTAACATTCAACCTTCGATTTTATCACATTTTTAAAATATGCATAACTGATGTGCATATATATCTATATATATTGTGTTTCAGTTTATAGGACATCATTAGGAGAATAATATATAAATATAGCTAACATTCATTCAAATGATTGCTGAGATACTGCAATTAAAAAATTGATGTGTGAAGAAGAATTCTGAGGTGTTTTGTTTGTTTGTTTGTTTTTTTTGTAATTAGAGAAGCTCTCCATAATGGAAAAAGTAACCTCCGACATTCCAATCACTCAACACAGGAGAAGTTTATAGTCACCCATTCAGCTAGCTGATGTGGGTATTCCTGCCTTACGTGCGATTGTCTCCTTTGAATGGTGATTCGATTCAGGTTGCTTCCAAACTTGAGTTCTGTGGTCCCCTAGAAACTCTAATCCTCTGTCATCATTCCTCCAGGAGAGAAGGAGAGGAAGGCTCTCCAGATTATTAATTAGCTTTACCTAGATACATCTCACCTCTGCTCACATTGCATTGTGGGAAACTCATATGACCACCACATATCAAGGGTCTAGGGAACATCATCACTAGCTGAGATGCCATTCCTAGTGAGAGCTGTATGACATGGAAATCAATCATATATGTTAAAAAGCATCAGGAAATTTAAAGGAAGCTTCTCACCTGGAACAGAGTTAATCAGTCTCAGCTCTGTACACAGTTTAGCGCTCACCAAGTATGAAATCTGGCTCTCCATTCCTTCTTGGATGTGAAATTATAATACAGTGAAAGCCAGGTAACAGCACAGGTAAGATTTTCTGAATTGGGAGTTGTCCTGGAGTATAAACCATCACTTAATACATAAACACACACACACACACACACACACACACACACATTTTACTATTATGTGTGCCAAGCTAGGATTTACCATAAAGAGTATATTAAATTAGCAGTCTATATATATAAAAGCCAAGTGACTGCAACGTCGGAAAAACCAGAACATCCAGAATGACCAGGCACCAACCGGCCCGATCAGGGCCCTGATTGGCATCCCCAACCTCCCATGGCCCTGTCCCCGGCTGGCCCCACCTCCAATTTCCCCCAATCAGGGGTGGGGCCGGCCAACCTCCTGTGGCCCCTCCCCCTGCCACACGGCCTGATGGGCCCTTATCAGGGCAGGCTGACCAGACCCCACCAGTGCATGAATTTGTGCACAGACCCCACCAGTGCATGAATTTGTGCCCTGGGCCTCTAGTATATTAATAAAGCATTGTAGTTGATACAA
>NW_006289813.1:14359038-14359622 GCF_000327345.1 Myotis davidii | reverse complement strand
ATGGCACCAAACTTGCAAATGAAATAATGTATCACATAGTATACAGCTTGCAAAATTAAATAGTTGGAATTTTGCTGCAAGTTCATTATTTCTTCACTTCAATAAATACAGGGTAAAGCAGGAGTAAGGCTACAGTTGTTCATACGGAATAAATATAATTAATAAATAATAATACAAGAATAAACTTTGTATTTTGCATACTCACAACTGTAAATCTATGTTTGCCCCACCCTGTATTATTGCAAAAAAAGTAGCATGTATTCTTTTTATTTTATTTTATTAAATCTTTATTGTTCGGATTATTACATTTGTTCCTCTTTTTTTCCCCCCATAGCTCCCCTCCACCCAGTTCCCACCCCACCCTCTGCCCTTAACCCCCCACTGTCCTCATCCATAGGTGCACGATTTTTGTCCAGTCTCTTCCTGCATCTCCCACATCCCTTCCCCCCACAAGAATAGTCAGTCCATTCCTTTTCTATGTCCCTGATTCTATTATGATCACCAGATTATTTATTCACTTGATTCTTAGATTCACTTGTTGATAGATGCATGTTTGTTGTTCATAATTTGTATCTGATTGGTAC
>NW_006289813.1:14329258-14357711 GCF_000327345.1 Myotis davidii | reverse complement strand
GGATCTGTTACACATTTAAGTGTTTATTTACAAACTTGTTGTTATACCTTGCCTCATTATTACTCTCTACTGCTGTTACATGTTTCCTTACTGTTGTTTGAATGAATTAAATATTGCATTTTAGTCTAAAAACTTTGAGTTATCTAAACCCACTAGGATTTTGGCTTCCAGAGTACAGTATGGAAAACAGTAAATAGACTATCAGAGAGTGACATAGCAAAAACTCATTAAAAATGCTAATTAGCAGCTGAACCCTTCTGCCATACCCACTTCACTAATCTGCTGGCTGAACACATCATAAAATGTGCCTGCCTTGTAAGTGAGCAAATATCCGCAGGAAGGATGTTTTGAATTTCCAGATTACTTTCAATTAACTGGATGTGGAACAGTAGGATATGAGAGGCTGTGTTATTGCAGTTTTATTTTAAGTCCCTGAATAAACATTAGAGTCCAGTCATACTGTGGCCAAAACTTAGACAGTGCTCTGGGCTGCTTTCACATTCACTCTCACTCTTCTCTGTGCCCTCTCTTTCCACTAAACGATTGATTGATTGATTGATTGATTGATTATTCAGATTTTGGTACATTTATTCCATCTTTTTTTTTTGTATTTTACATTGTCTTTTATTACATCTACTTTATTACAAATAGAATCTATTAGATGTAAAATTTTGTAAAGTTCAGGATTACATTGTTTTCTTGTTACCTGATAATGTCCTGTTGGGGAAAGTGTTAAGTCTGAGAATAAATAGATGCTTCACTGGCCTTTGGAATCCTGTTCAGGAGTCGCTCAATGATATCTGGCTAACAGACCCACAAAACACAATTCTTACTTGGCGCGTGCGTGGTGCGTGTGTGTGCGTGTGTGTGTTTGAGAGAGAAATTATATTCTCCTAAAATATATTGGATTCATTTTAACTTCTTGAAAAGCTGATATTAAGTGGGGATTTTATGTTTCTTAAAGTCTAGTTTTAACAAATATAGCCTTTAAGGGTTCTGGTGCTAATTTATTTTTATGCTTGATACTTGACATTTATTTTTATGATAACTGAATTTTTATGTTTCCTAGGTCTGCCTGAAATGTAATTCCAATTTTTACTTCTTCATTTCTTATACTATATGTCCATTCTAAAAAAATTCTTGCTGCTTTTGCTTGCCTAAAAATTGTATTTATTTTGACTTTACTGATGAAGGATATTGACATCAATTTATAAAATTCGAAGTTGCCAGTTGTCTTTCATAACTTTTAATGTCATATCATTGTTTACTGGTTTCTAATGTTTCTTTGGCACACAGAGTTTTCATGCTAATTGTTCCTCCTTTTTTGTAATGTTTCCTTTTCCTTATCAGATGGCTTTTAATATATTATATATTGTGTGATTTGAATGTAATGTGTATGGGTATTTTTTTTTCTAGACATATTCTATTTGGAGTGTGCCACGCTTATTTTTTTTTATACAACTGTATTTGTATTTTCAACCTGTTTTCAACTTAACTGAACTGTTTCTCTGTTGATAAACCAAAACTATAATTTATTTTTTGTATAACACTTTTCCATTTGGCTCCTTTATTTATTTATTTTATTTCACTACTTTCCTAGATATCATAAGTACTGTTCATTTATTTACTAGATTCCTTTATGTGTTTATATTAGTTATTTTAACTGCATATTTTCAAAATCTATGTTATCTCTCTTTCTTGTTCTGTTGACTGCTTCATTTTTTAATGTGTAATGTTTTCTTGCTTTGTTTTCTTTTTTTGTGCTTTGTAACTTTTTTCCTTGAATGCTAGACATTTTGGTCACATAATATTAGAAATTAAAAGGTAATAATTATATACAGGAGATTTTAAGCCTACTCTTCTGCCAAGAGGAATCTTTTTTTGAGGTGGTCAGGTCCATGTTGAAATAGCCTCCTCCTCCTCCTCCTCCTCCTCCTTCTCCTCCCCCTCCTCCTCCTCTTCATCCTCATCCTCCTCCTCATCATCATCTTGCATTTGTTAGGTTCCTTGCAACTTCCAATTATTTGAGTTCAGGACCAAAAGCTTCTATTTTGCCAGATATCTGACTTCATTTAGCTTTCCCAGCCTTCAGCCTTCAGCTTGCCCTGGGCTATTGCAGCCCCGGAGAGCTCTCTCTCTTTTTCAGTTCTCCTGCCCCTCATCCAGATGCAGATGTCCAATGTCTGATGCTCAGTACAAGACTTTCTCAGTCATTAATGGGCCCCTAGCCTGGTGTTTAGCACAGCCTTTGTCACCTCCCCTGCTGTTTATCCAACTGTACAGGGCTAACTGCTTTGGATTAAGTAAATGTCTGAAGTGCCTGGTGTGTTTTTATCAGTTTTCTGCTTTGCCCTAATAGTTCTTCAGGTCTGATATCTCTGCCTCACAGGGCGGTCTCTCCTGGGTGTTCTTCTTTGCCTTTAGTCTTTCTGTGAGCACTTAGTAAAGCAGTGGAAAGAAATGTCTGATTGTAGTCTGCCTTTCAATCTATTACTCTACAGTTTCTACTCTTATGCTAGCTCTCACTTTGCCATTAAAAGTGTCACTAACATTCTCATCTGCTTTCCTCTTACCCAGTCCTATTGTTCTACCCAAGACAAAAGCAGTTCTGATGTCTTTGTTGACAAGAGTGCCTCATTTATTATGGAATGTGTTTATTATCAATGAGGCTGCAGCAGCCAAATTTCTGGTCAGCATTGCATATGGGACTGAATCTCCTTTTGAAAATGGTATAAGTGCGCTCACTATATTTTTAAATTGTACTTTTTTAAAAAACTGGTTAATATCCATCTTTTTTTCTGAGCCTGACTTTGTGATGTTTATTTTATATATTGTATATCATTTTAATATATTTGCAGCAAAAGTTATTACCAATGGGTGAATTTATAACACAACTTTGGTTGCATCAACCATCCCTCTATTTTTATTTTAATATTTTTATTGATTTCAGAGAGGAAGGGAGAGGGATAGAGAAATAGAAACATTGATGAGATAGAAACATCATTGATTGGCTGCCTCCTGTACATCCTCCACTGGGGATTGATCCCCCAAGCTGGGCACATGTCCTTATTGAGAGTCAAGCTGGTGATCTCCTGGTTCATAGGTTGATGCTCAACCACTGAGCCACACCAGCTGGGCCCATCCCTCTATTTTTAAACTGTATTTGTTTCTGAGAAGCATGGCAAAAAATTTCCTAAACTAACTTGTTATCATTAGTTGAAAGAAAAAATATATAATACAGCCATAGAGTCTGAAAATAATAAGACACAGTGATATAAAGCTATAGGAAGGTCAAGGCTTATGAAAAAGCAGACTAAACAAATGCTGACTACACAAAATATTTGCTCTTCTCTCTAACTCCCTCTTCATTATGATCATACGCAAGAGCGAAAAATGCTAGTTAACCTCTTTAACTTGCTGTAGACTTTTGCTCAATGCTATTCCTTAGTGTCTCTTGGATAATTTAGAAAACCTTTGCTTAATAACTATAGTCAAATTGGCATTTTAATTTCCTGGGGCTCCCATTGTGTAGAGGTAGCAATTTAGGAATGCCCAAAGACAACTTAAGAAACAGCTGGGTGCTAGTATGAGATAATGAAGCAAGAAACTCGAGAGAAAGATAAATATCACATGCTCTCACTCATTTGTGGAATATAATGAACAACATAAACTGATGAACAAAAACAGATCCAGAGACAGAGAAGCATCGATCAGACCGTCAAACCTCAAAGGGTAGGTAGGGGAGGTTGGGGGTAAGGAGGAGAGATCAACCAGAGGACTTGTATGCATGCATATAAGCCTAAACAATGGACACAGACACCAGGGGGGTGAGGGCATGAGTGGGGGGTGGGCAATAGAGGGATAAGAACACATATGTAATACCTTAATCAATAAAGAAAAAATTAAAACAAAACAAAGAAAAGCAAAAAAACTCCATAAAGATGTGTACATACTAGTAAGTAATGTTTACAAATAACTTTAATCTCCTACTGTCACACAAATGCTTTCTTGAGCTTTGGTAGCTTTGATTTGCACCACATTCTTATACTATTTACTGAATTGAATCTCTGAATATGTCAATATCTGTGTTCACTAGCTGATGAAATAACCCAGAAACTGAATTAGTAAGATGTATAATAATTCAGATATTTTACTAACTTTAGAAAGGGTGCCATGTGTTTTCCATAAATAGGAGTTACCATTTACAACCTACAAATGAGGAAACTGAAGTACTAAAAATACTAAATAAAAATTACATTACAAAAGAGCTAAAAAGTACATATAACAAGTGAGAAAACTAATAACATAGACACCTCATCCAGTTCTTTTTATTTGCACAGAAAGACCAGATAACATCAAGATATTATATTTTATTCTCTGATACAAACTCGAATGTGTTCGTTACTAGGATTCAGCATAATTATACACTGAATAAAATCTAAATCATAGGAGGAAATCAGGAAATGCACTTGGGAATTAATTTTATGAATTAAGACCAAACATTATAAGTCTAAAGATACAGAAGAAAAATACCAAAAATATTGCATTTCCTTTTCTGTCATAGAGTGATTTTGAAACATAGGATATTCTATTTTTATATTAAAATAAAAAATTAAATATAATGGCATATTTCTGCATAACCTTCTCTATTTACTTGTGCAGTTGTCTTCTACTCTGACTTTAGACTTGCTGATGTGACTTCCTTTGGCTAATGGGACAAGAGCAAATCCACGGAAAGCAGAAAGTTTAAGATTGCTATCTTTATACTCAGTCCCTACTTCTCCCACTAGGTGTAAACAGCCGGCTAATTAGCTAGAGAATCAGAGACCACATGGGAAAAGACCAAATATGAGATGAGGTTATTATAAACCAGTCTAGCCAAGCCATGTGGTCACAGGCACATAAGTGAGCTCAGCCAAGATCAGCCAAGCTGTGCAGAGATCAGAAGAACCACCCAGCCAAGTCGAGTTCAAAATTCCTACCCATATAATCGGAAGTCAAAATGATTGATGTGTTAAGCCACTATATTTGTTTTTTTTTTATGCAGTGCTATTAATTGACATAGTTTCTAAATATTTATCTACCCCTATTTGTTATTAACCTGTGAAGTGCTATGTATATAAAGATATATTCTGAAATAAAATATTATTAGTTATTATATTTTAGTTTATGTTTTAATTTTCCACTTCCAATATATCTAATAATTGCCATGAAGTAAAAGAGTGCTGTTGGTTGTTTGTGTGTGTGTGTGTGTGTGTTTGGGGGGGGAGGGATTGTAAACTAGATGATTCTATAAAATCAATCAGTAATTTGTATCTAATTTCTGATAGGCAAATTCACAATTTAAAGCATGTAGTATTTTATAGACAAATCTTTCTCTTTACTCAAAAAACTGTTTACTCTCATGAAGTGGGATATTCTGTAAATAATTTTTTAAAATCAGACTATAAGCAAAAATGCATAAAGAAAGATACAGAAATGGACACTGGAATTGTCAAACTGCATGAAATCACCAAATGATCATTCTCATTTATTTTGTTAAAACAAATGTACCTCTAATATCAAATAAATAAATGCTAAAAAAGTGCATGTTATTAAATGTATCATTTGTAAAATAAATTGTATCAGTAGTTTTAAAAAAATTAAAGCAACTAAAATACAAATTTCTTATCTTGACAAGGAAAGAAAGTTTCATGTTAATTGAGCGGTGAACTTTACTTATTTAAATTAAGAAATGTCTAGAAAATAAAATAAATAATTATAAGAGCTGACAACTTGCATCTATATTTATTGTTCCATGGTCATAATAAACTAACAAGTGCAGAGGTGCACACAGACAAAATAAGTGTACATGATATTTAAGGGGAAATAGTAAAGATATAAGTTTACTTTTGGTAATGGGAATGCTAGGTATTTTTTTACCATTTTATGTATACTCCTTTATATTACTTGATTTTTTCCTAATGAGTATACATTACTTTTATAACTTCAAATGTCTATTTACAATTCGGAAGGAAAATAATAATGTTCATTGGATGATCACTCTATTAAAAATCAATCTGAGTAAGATATACTTAATACTAATTTTTAAAGTGGTTGGAAAGCATTGTTTAATATTAGGAGGCATCTATTATAAATTTAGGTCCATTAGTGGAGATTTCCTAAATTTTAAGATAAAATCAAATTTTTATAAATCCAAGTATGCCTCACTTTTGACTTACATCAACAGTTTGGAGTTCCTTCCTCTTAATTTTTTCTTGGTATATAATTGACAATGAATATTAATGTATGGACTGTTTCTGAGTTGCCCTTTTTTTGCCTTACTCCCTATGACACTGTAGGATATAGCATGCATCCTTCAAGAGATTGAGAACTTTATTAAGTGACTTAAACAGAAGTGTTATATTGTCTCAAGATAACAAAATATTTGGAGGCATGTGGCTCCTGTTTTTTTTTAAATACATTTATTGAAGTAAAATTGATAAAAACTGCATTTGTTTAATGTAACTTAATGAGTAGACATATGCATGCATACATCCCTGAAATCCTCACCATATCAAGGTAATTAACCATATCCATCACCTCCAACAGTTTCTCATGCTTTTTTTTTTTCTTTTTTTACTTTTTTGAGGGGAATGAAAAAGGAAAGAACACTTTACATGAATCTACCCTCTGGACAATTTCTTAAGTGCACCATACAGTGCAAGCTGTAACAGGACACTGTGTTATGTAGCAGTTCCCTGGGACTTATTCATTTCGCATAACTGAATGATACACATCCACAAGGATGAAATCTCTGTGGCTTTACCAGAGTCTGTCCTGTAACTTCAGTCATCCTGTTCTGAGTCAACACGGGAAGAAGGGGGAAAGAGATGGCGCCGCAAAATCACCATCTTGTATCCAGAAAGTAAACGCTTTCCTTGAATATTTTCAGTTTTGCTTTCTATTTCTCTGATAAGAATTACTTTATTGATCCTTTCAAGCAGCAATGGAGACAGGCAAGCAAGGATTTGGCTTCTCCAATCTCTGGAGTAAAGTTGGCAAGAAAGAAGTCATTTGAGAATGGGTGTTGAGTTAGCTAACTATTTCTCTTTTTCAGAACCTTTGCTTGCCTCTAGGTCAGTGGTTCTCAACCTTCTGGCCCTTTAAATACAGTTCCTCATGTTGTGACCCAACCATAAAATTGTTTTTGTTGCCACTTTATAACTGTAATGTTGCTACTGTTATGAATCATAATGTAAATATCTGATATGCAGAATGGTCTTAGGCGACCACTGTGAAAGGGTCGTTCGACAGTCAAAGGGGTCACAACCCACAGGTTGAAAACCACTGCTCTAGGTTTTGTTCATCAGTACTCCTTAAGTAGCCCTATATAATAAAAGGGTAATATGCAAATTAACCCTAATGGCAGTGCTATGATGCGCACTGAACACCAGGGGGTAGAGCTTAACAGAGGAGCTGCCCCCTGGTGGTCAGTGCACTTCCACAGGGAGAGTGCTACTCAGCCAGAAGCCAGAACTTAGCTGGCCAGTGCAGCAGCAGTGGCGGGAGCCTCTCCTACCTCTGTGGCAGCGCCAAGGATGTCTGACTAATGAGCTGGGCCCCATCCCCGGTGTGTGTGTGTGTGTGTGGGAGGGGACGGGCCTAAGCCGTTAGTCGGACATCCCCTGAGAGCTCCTGGGTTGCCAGAGAGATCTCTGACTGCCAGTGGGCCTAAACGGACACCCCCCCAAGGGCTCCTGGGCTGCCAGAGGGATCCTGACTGCAAGAGGGCGCAGGCTGGGCTGAGGGACCCCTCGCCCCCATGAGTGCACGAATTTTTATGCACTGGGCTTCTAGTCTGTTACATAATCATCTACCTAATATTACCTCTTCCCAAAACCATATCCATACCTCACCTCTGAGTTCCATACCCATGTGCTCATGTACTACCAACCAGATGTCTTCCTCTGTAAGCAGTGTGTATCTTGGATGCATCAGACAAATATGTGTGCACCATTTTGGACAAATGTTAACAAACAGCCATCCGACTCCAAACAATAATAAAAACACCCAACAACTACTTACAGGCAATAAATTCAACCCAGGTGAATTGTTAACACATTGCGTACCGCATAGAAATCTCTAAGACATACGCCAGGGCCCGCACGTTTTTGGGCAAACTACACATTATTTAAATCATCATAATGCACTTTAGGTGTTGTTTTTCAATAACTATAACATTTTTATTTACAAAAACAATTAAACAGTTAAAGTTCCTAGTACTTTTCTAACGTATGGTACTGCGTAAAACATTTTCCTCTATGAAGAGGGACCAAACAAAATTTACATAAGTATCTAGATTCGCTCCTTTTTCCATGGGCGTGAAAAACGAGAACACTCGTGAGTGGTCCTTAACAGATGGCGCGTGAAACACAAGAAAACTCCTGAGCGGTAAGAAATGTGTTGTCAAACTTAGAATCCAGGCCTTGACATAACTTCCCCTTGTTCGTTCCCACACATCATGATATTTATCAAAGTATTCAAGCTATTATTTGACTTAATCTCCTTCTTACAGATACGATTCCAGTTTTAGGTTTTTTTTTTTTTTTTTTTTTTGTTTTGTTTTTTTTGTTACTGACAATTGAACTATTGCAAAATCATCTTGGCTTACACCTCCAGTACATTTGTACCTTAATGCCTCTTTGGATAATATCATAAATGTTATTATTGCTCTAGGCATACTAAACTATTTGCAATTACATCCAAATTTGTGCAAATATAATACACAGCTGGGCATGAACTCTAATCATTAATGTACCTGTAAATTCTGGTTTATTCTACATGACTCTGTACTGCGACATTAGTAATATTCTAAAAATCATTTTCTCCATAAACATACCCATCCTCCCTACTTGGTTAGCATTCCACCTTTCCATGCTTTAATGATTGTACTAATCATTTATTTACACTTTGATTCTTGGTTCTCATACTGAAATTCAAGAATCTTGGAGGCTATATATCTTGTTTCCCTACGACTCTTCAAAGCCTAGAACATGTAGCAAAATAGGACTGGTGTTCTTGTAAGAAGAGACACCAATCCCCGCTCTCGCTTTCTCTCTCTCTCTCTCTCTCTCTCTCTCTCTCTCTCTCTCCTTTCTCCATACACAGAGGAACAGCTATGTGACAACACAAAGAGAAGGTGCCATCTGTAAGGCAGAAGCAGACCTTTTACCTGCCACTAACCCTGCTGACACCTTCATCTTGGCCTTGCAGCCTCCAGAATTAGGAGGAAAGAAATTTCTGTTGTCTGAACCATCAGATGTGTTAATTTGTGTGGCAGCCTAAGCAGACTAATAAAATTTGTGAATTAATTGTCCATTTAATGTCAGCAGATGAATAGTATAGATTGTGCTACTAAAATTCATCAAAGACCTACTTTTCCATGAGCAAGCAAAATACTCAAAGACTGAGTTCATAGAAAGTACAACATAAGGAAATTTGCATTGCATGTATTCAGCAAGTTTAGCAAATTGTCAGATTATAGGGTAAAAGTTACTAGGTCCGCATAGTTTAATTCATGGTTATAGTCAGAATCCATATCAAGAAGCAACAATGTAAGCTTAATTTCCAGGATCAAAAACTCTATTTTTAAATTTTGTTTTCTCCAAGCATCTCTTAATGCAAAGAATGCAGAACGACTAAAAAGAGCGTAATTCTTGTTCACAGTGCAGGGGTTTTTCTTCTGTGGAGTAAAGATTGATAATGGGTTTTATGTAAATTACTTTTAATTTAAATTTAAATGCAGTTGATTACTTATTAAATTACTATTTTGTACCATCACAAGTCTACAGTTAAACTCCATATAAAATGAATCTGGGAATAAGTAATTTTTCAATCTGTATTAACTTTCCCTTCCTTTATAAGTATAGTATATTTTAATTATGTAGATTAACAAAAACAAAGACACAATGAATTGAACAAGCTTAAAAAACCCTCAGAAAATCCACACACTGGGATAATAAAGGACTTAAAAAGACTCCATTGGAAGAAAAATTAAGAATTTACAACATTTTTATCTCTGTGGGAAATTACTTTAGGTATATTTTTATGTTATTATTGTTTAAAGGTTTAAAACACACACACACACACACACACACACACACACACACAAACAAAGAATTGTGACAGTTAGAATAGGTACTGGAATTTTAGTATGTTTCCTGGGATTGAATCCAGGCTCTGCCTCTTATGTTCTTTATGACACTGGGGAATTTATGTAACCCCTCTGAACTTCAATTTCTTACACTATTAAAAATAAATAATTATGGGACTCACCTTTTAAGTTGATGTAAAAATTACACAAGGTAATCTATATAAAATGCTTGGCATAGTGCCTGACACCTAATAAACACTCAATGAGACCAGACTATCCAATAATAATGCTGGCAGATATTCATAACCCATTTTTATGTGATATTTAAAATAAACTGAACACATTTACATTAAGTAAATAGAGAAAATCTACCTGGCATATAATAAATTCCAGAGATATGTTTAGTTCATTCCACTTCTGACAACCTGGGGTTTTGAACTTTTGACTGCAAACAAAAGAGATTTACATATAAAAATAAGAGTATTTAACACCTTTTTATTATATATACTATTTAGAGCAAAGAGCTTATTTTTGACCAAGATGGAAAATGCTTCTAAGATACACAGTTTCTGTATAATACAGAAAAATCATTGAAGTGATCAGGAAATTACCAGCTTACCTTGGTATTAGTTTGTTTACACACACACACACACACATGCACGCAGCTAAAACTAAACATTCCTCATAATAAACTGCTACCAGATGAAGAGTCACAAAGCAATTGAAAATTTATTAAAATATACATGAAACCACATACTCTCAAAGGGAAAGCTCAAGCATAAATGCATTTTATACTCCAAAAAATTACTATCTTAGTTTCCTTTTTCTTAATATATACAAACACTTTCTAATTTGATATTCTAAGAGATGTTTTGGAGTTAATAGCAAATAATTGGTTTATTTAAGGAATACTATAAATAGAAACTTCAAATTAAAAAATAATAATAATCCATGAGTGTCCTAGTCAAGAGATTTTAAAAAATGGCAAGCATAGTGGTAAGGAGACGATATTATCATTGATTACTTTTCAACAGCAGTGGCAACGTTTCAAGGTTGTCTGCTGCCTGCAGATTTGTCAGCCCCTTCATGGAATATGTCACAAGGGAGGTATTTTTTGAAGTAGTAACAGAAGTGTGTGAAAAATCTCAGTATGATGCATTAGTATAATCTCCTCCTTGCAGATGTTAATTCCCCGCTTGCTGCAACTAGAGAGCAGGTGCCAACCTATCATTGAATGCTCTTTCCTGCTGGACAACATACAAGAATCCTGGAGCAAGCTAGATGCCACTGACATGTGATAAATCCTAGTAGTTCAAAGTCTTTTCAAATGCATGAGCAGTTTTTTTTTATAATATTTATCCCCCCCCCCTTAAATTGAAAAATGAAATGCAGTAATAGAGGCTGATTATGTACTCTGAGTTTGGAGACAAAATTTGACCTATTACATGTCGTCTTTGATGAAGTCTCAACAAAAGAAAATAATTGTTGCTATCAAACACCTTCAAAGTGACTGTAGTTTTAAAAAAATGTTGCCCTTTTTCACAAAACATTTTTCTAATGAAAAACAACATCATGAAAAGGGAAGAAAAACTGACGAACAAATTTCAAACTTCAAGGTCACACGGGATAATTTGGTAATCTGAAGGTGATAGAATGAGCAGAAAGGAATCTAAAGACATGTAAAAGCTGGTATCATAAAAGAAAAAGTTTATATTCTCCTTATAGAATAAACAGATGACAAAAAAGTGTGCAGCAAAAACTATTTTTAATAGAAATGAGTTTTCAAAATCAATAGAAACTTCCAAACTGACAACTCATGGTAAAATAGGGCACTCTTTTAATACAACAGATGACCTTAACCACCGAATATAATGATTATTCTATCTGAACAAACACCGAAGAAAATGAGTTTTCTAAATGTTGTCATTGAATTCTAATTGCCTATTCCTAACTTAAACACGCTTTTCATGTACTGAGAACTTCTATTAATATCCTCTGGAATTAGGAATGTAAAATATAAAGAGGACTATTATTGATTTTAGCATCTGCAAGACATCATATCTTAAAGCTAGGATGTGTAAAATAATTTAATTTCTTCAAAAATTCTCTTCTTTTTTAATTTGACAAGTGAAGGAACTGAAGCACAGAGAAATCACATAGCATTCCCAAGCACTTAGTTTGTGCCACATGTAGAATCTGAACCAATTTTTCAATAACATGTTTTGTTTTTTTGTTTTTGTTTTTTTTATCTCCAAGTGAGTCTTACAATCTCTTCTATTTGGGGGCTAGTTTATGGTCAGGTCATCTTAATCCAAGCAGAAACAGAGAATATTCAAGACTACGATGAACTTTTGTGAGGAATGGCTGACTGCTGATTTCTCTAGCACAGTCCTCCATGGATTATAACTGAAACCCTGAGATTTCACCCTTTGTCCTTGGCCGTCTATGAATTCCCTTTTTTTGTCTCCAGGACTCAGTCCCTGGGTTTCTTAGTCTCCATTTCTTTACCTTTCCCCATGAGCCATTTATGAACTGCAAAATACTTCCAGACTCAAAACATTATTGCATGGGTTTTAGCTAAGCTTATTGAACTTTCCTTCTTCCTACGATTTTGTTCCCTTAAATCCTGGTAACTTGGAAGTTTTAACTTGCTTTCAAAGATGGTTTCTTTTCTTTTCTTTTTCTTTTTCTCAGTTGAGCCCACTTTTCCAGTTCTTTCTAATTATTTCCTCTGGGTCTGTTTGTTGGTCTACTGTACACATACAAATATATATAATTTGACTTTTATTTTCCTTTTTGGTCAAAATTTCATCTTGTCCTCCAAACATAGGAAGATAATCTAATATCCAGATTACACATTAAGATATACATAAGTCTTGCTTAGAAAATAAAACACCTATGTATTTTTTAATTCATAAAAATGATGATCTATAAAGAGGACAGAGCCTTCTTTAAAAATTTATGAGATGTAACACGTTTTTTTCTCACTAAATCTTCAAAATTTGGTATATTATACTTAAAAACACATCTCAATTCAGACAGACCACATTTCAACTTCTCATTAATCACTTGTGGCCAAGAGCCACCATATTTGAAAGCACAGGTCTAGTTCTATTTTAATATCATCTCTATAACTAAGTATGGCAATCAAACAGGAAAAAACAAAACAAAATAGAGAACAATCTAATGTCAACATACAGTATACTACATATAGCTTTCTTTGTTTTATTCTCTTACATATTAATTGTCTTTATTAGAATTATCATACAATTGGTAGTTTTCACCAAGTAATGCTTACTTATAAATCTAGAGGAATAGAATTTCATTTTTTTCTGTTAAAAAGTATTTATTTTAGTAAATTAAACAGCCTGTAAAGAAATAGACAATTATCAGGCAAGAGCATATTCATGTCTTAAATCAAATTTATTATATGCTTTTGCCAAGGAGATAAGTTTCTAAACCACATAGTTCTAAAAGTTATTATAAAATTTTGGGGATCCTGAACCATATTATATTTATCTCAATTACTCTTATAAGATTGACTATAAGCTTATTTTTATGACTATAAGCTGGAACAGACTATAAGCTTATTTTTATGTAAATGAAAATATTTTTCTCTAGTTATTAACATTTTCCATGAAAATTAATTTTTTTCTGACTGGCTATTGGTGGACAATTTATGATCTGATGTCTACATCTGGAGAGATACTATGGTGCATGCATGGATGGTAATAATCTTTTATTATAAATGGTTTGCAAATGATCAGGAAAGCAATAAAATTATAATTTAATTCCAAAAATTCATTTGTTTTGGTAGATTTGAGTCATACAATCTATGCTTCATTTTATGCAGTGCCAGCAACAGCTTCCACTAAACTACATAATCATTTTCTCTAAGATGTTCAGCTTCTGAAATACTAAATTTTATAAGAGGGAGTGTTTTAGGAAGATGGGGAGATATGTTAGGGAAGAGGTTTGAAAGACATTGAAACATATATGTCATTGATATAGTATATTGCCATGAATTTATATTTACAAGTCATAGTACCAGGTTTATTATCTTTGAAACATGAATTTACTATTTGTAAAATTAGGAAAATATGAAACATACAAGTAATTGTAACACTTACCAACATTTGAATATAAAACTAAAACTGTTCTTGCTGGTGTATTTCTAGTTTCATTAAATCACAGAAAATGAGTTTTATGAACAATCCTCCAGATGGGCAAATGTTCACATGCTACACAACATTTCATAGATTTATGTGAAAAGCAATCTGTAACCAGATGCATACCAGAGATCAGAACGTGAATCTTCAAATACACACGGATTGCCGTTAGGTGTACAGCTGTAAAAATTTGATGTTTTCCTTCCAGTGGGTTTACCTGATGCTTTCTTAGTTTTTGTCAGCTAAGGTGATTAATAGTGAGTAACTTTTACAAGAAACTAAGTTGCTAAACAAAAACAGTGTTGTTGTTTTGTATCGTCAGTATGTGAGAATAGCTCGCGCATTCATAGTTTTACCTAAAACAAAACATTAATTTTGCATTTCCCATAATTCCCATAGCCAGAAATACATAATGTTCCAGAATCACATATAGAGTTTTATATAGTGTCACATGATTCTTCACTTATTCTTTTGTAAAGCAACAAAAATGTTATTAATATAAAAATGACTATCAATAAAAACATTTTGGTTAAGATTAAAACGTTTTCATCTCTTGCCTAATCAGAGATAATTTACTATCTTTGTGTTTTCAAACATCTGTTTCTTAATCTTTTAATGATAATATATGTAAAATAGCATAAACACAACCTAGGATTTCACCATCCTCTCTCCATCTCTTTCTGTCCTGCTTACCTGCACACACCCCAATTCCATTTTCTTTCAGAATTTATTCATCACCTAATTTTCTCATGCACATAATTATTAGAATGCAAAGATGTTCAAAAGATAGCATGTATTTTTGTTCTTTTCCTCTTTTCTTTTAGAATAAAATGAAATGCTGATAGGATACATTTAATCTATATAACAATTTCAAACGCTTGACTGTTTAAGTTTCTTAAGAGCAGAAAGTATCTTGTTTGATTTAGTGACCACAGGACTTGGAATTCTGCCTGGCATATAATAAACTTCAAAAACTGCTAAAATAAAACTGAGCCTACTGAGTCCATTCTCTTACAGATCTTTAGAAAATCAATTACCATTAAAGTATAAAGTATATTATTTACTTACAGACTGCCTTTCATATTTCACCATTGAAATTATATTCGGTGAAGTGCTCAGTTCGATACACGAAATGGTATCACCAGCTGTAAAAGTGATAATCATTTTTGGTAAATCTTGTGATGGGTAAATAGTTTATAATTGCTTTTAATGCTTTTTAAAAACATTTTTCTTTACTCACCCCACCCCACCCCCATCGCCATTTATCCCCCCTATACCCTCTTCCACCTCCATCCACTGCAGTCACCACATTGTTTCTGTGTCCAGGAGTTCTTTCTCTCTTTTTCATTGTTTGCTCAATTCCTCACATTTTAAATTCTCAGGGTCATTCTGAGCTACTCTTGGATTTTCCTAAATTTATTCTATAATTAGACAGACAATCTATTCTTTATAGGATTCTCTAGACATATTAAGTCATTAATGTATTTTCCTGGTTGGCCGTCCCTTCAGAAATTCTTGAACAGCCAAAACCGGTTTGGCTCAGTGGATAGAGCATCGGCCTGTGGACTAAAAGGTCCCAGGTTCAATTCCGGTCAAGGGCATGTACCTGGGTTGCGGGCACATCCCCAGTAGGAGATGTGCAGGAGGCAGCTGATCGATGTTTCTCTATCATCGATGTTTCTAACTCTCTATCTCCCTTCCTCTCTGTAAAAAATCAATAAAATATATTTATAAAAAAAAATTCTTGAACACATGAAACCCCACCAGAGTGTTCTCACCCACCCATACACTGAATATTTTGAAGTTTGATAGTTGTAACAGTGCTATGTTCTAAAAACTGAAGTTTTTTTTTAATGAATATGTAACGAGTTTGTGTAATAAATTGCTAATTATGAAATCAAGCAGATTAATTTTGGTAAAGAATGGCACAGTGTAAATTACCACAATAATCAGAACTGTTCCAACCAAAGGCATTTATAACCATGCAAATTTAAAATTAGTGTAAATCTTTACATGTAATTGCTACTTATTCAACTATTGGCTTAGTACAGCATGGTCTAACAAATGTGTGCTTTACCACACATTTCCAATATGCATTGATATATTTATTAAAAATAAAGAATGCATTAGAAATATTGCTGATTTTAGAGTTATAGTTCAGTTTATCCTATTCCCCCAAATCTGGGTTTTATTCCTGAGCTCTTACTCGATTTTGCCTTCCTCTCCCTCCAGAAATAGCTATGGGCCAAATACTTACCTGTTGCCATTCTATATTGTTATGTTTTAGTTTCTTGTCTGAAATAACTGAACTGGGTAACCATGCCTGGAAACCTTAACTGGACCTAAAAAAAATATCACACAATAGGAACTTGGAACTCCAAATCCCTAGTTTTATAACATAAGTGTAACACTTACTGGGAAAAACTCATTTGACTCTGCCTCAGTTTCCCCAGCAGTAAATGATTATATATTTTCAGGTTGCTTGAAAAATTACAGTGTTCTTACATAAAAGCTGGCACAAAATTTTGCTGAAAAGCTCTTTCTTCTTTCAATTCTATTTGGAAATATTCCTTTATCTCTCACTCTTTTTTCTTTCAACTCTTCTGAGAGATCGTCAATTCTTTGGAAGACAGGCCCAGAATCTCTATTATCAAATGGGCCATTTAATTCTAAAGAGATGATTGTGACAATTGAGAATATTTACACATTACCTAAATCTATCCTCAAAATAGAGAAGGAAAACATTTTCTATATTTAAGAGCTATTAAATGTTTTACGGCAAACTGTAATCACACAACAGCCAACCTCAACTAATTCAGCCTAGCTAGATTATTCCAGTTTTTACTGTCTAATTTAAAAGTGCACATTGCCATGAACTTATTAATGCTTTTTTCCAAAAAATAGCTTTAAAATAGATAAATAACATATATTAATAAGCCACTTACATGTAATTTGGTGTTTTGAAAACCAACTTTCCTCTAAAGTAAGTTAAACATCCTTCTTGTAATTCTGATTAAAAAGCTAATTTATTATTTTTTTCACATATACTGAAGAGTAAAACAAGATTTTAGATTTTGTTCAAATCAAATTTATTTTTAAGTATATATTTTTATTGATTTCAGAGAGAAAGAGAGAGGAGGAGAGAGAAAGGAACATCAATGAGAGAGAATCATTGATTGGCTGCCTCCTGCATGCCCCTCACTGGGGGTCAAGCCCACAACCCAGGCATGTGCTTTTGACCAGAATCTTACCCGGGACCCTTCAGTCTGCAAGCCGGCACTGAGCTATCCACTGAGCCAAGCCTGCTAAGGCCAAATCATATTTATTTTAAATGAGACTCATCTAGATGAATATTTTTTTCTACAGTAAACACAAACATTGCTTATTTACTGGTTTAAAATTCAAAAATCAAATTAACATCCAATATGCTCCTTAATCATCTCAGTATGGAAGTAAGCTGGGCCAGATCATATTCAAGACTTTGTCATTGCTACTTTTATTAAACTAAATGTTCAAATTTTCTGAGTCCAAGGTTTATAATGCCTCACTCCACTTCCATAAGAAGAACAGTCTCATGTCCTACTTCCATAAGAATTGGAAACATGAAATATTTATTTTTTTAATTGGCTAAAGCCATATGGTTCTTACAAAGTCACAGATAGTGAATGCAGACAAATTTATCATGCTCATTTGTACATAAAAAATACACAAACAATATATTTACTCAGATGGACAGTTGCTCCAGGAGATTCATCTGTCCAAAAGCTTATTGTGCTAACATGAAAAATATGAAATCTGAGCACCTTTAATAGCTATGATTTGACATGGCTTTAAGTTTTATTATTTTCATACATCATATCCCAAAATGTGACTTTAACTTTTATTGACAGGGAATAAAGGATTATTATTAAACTAGAGGCCCAGTGCATGAAATTCATGCATGGGTAGGATCTCCAGGGTCCATCAGGGCCTTCTGGATGCTGTCTGGGGCCTTCCTTCATTCTGCGCCACGCCCTGGTTGTCAGCACATGTCATAGTGAGCAATTGGTCTCCCGGTCAAACTCCCGTGGGAACAATTTGCATAATAGGCTTTTATATATATAGATATTTACCTTATTTAGTTCTACATCTACTCTTAAGTATTAGGAGGTATATCTCATACATTTCTGTATTCCACATAGTTCCCACCATTTATATTTTCTCCAGAAACACCTCAACATTTTCTGTGACATTGAAGCTCATGAACTACATCTATTCTACTTTTTTTTTCTTCTCTCCAGTAAGAGACTAAATCTTCAGTCACATAGTTTTGTTACATGGATTGAGGCAAAGCCAGGTTCTACTTGCCATCCCTGCCAACAGTGATTGTTCAAGAAATACATACATATTCTTAAGCCATACCAATGAGATGCCTTTCTCAGATATTTTGCTCCTATGCTTGTTTTCTAGGAATGTTATCAGGTAAGAAACATATTCCCATATCACTTTCTTTCTGCTTATGAAACATATCACTGCTTACAGTCATGGCTCCAACTTTGTGGAAGGAGCTGGCTTGTGAGAATGAGGTAAAAACAGAGAAATCAAAGAGGAGAATGGAGAGAAATCAAAGAAGAGAACTATAGTTCTAGTTATTTCTTGGGGTCAAATACATTCCTGCTCTGTCCATTGATCCTTTACAAAAGCTACTGAATTCCATATTTTTTTCTGTCTAAGCTAGTTGGAATTCACTTGCAAGCAAGTGAATGATAGTACTTAATGCTTAAGAAAGATAGTATTATGGCAAATACTGTGTTACAATACTTTAAGAATTTTAAACTTCCGCAAAGTTTGCACCTCTCCACATGCAAGTCCTGAATCCAATGAAGAGAAAGACAAAAGCAGATAGAGAAATAACCATATCACTGGTATGACTGATGTTGGAAAATATTGGGAAATCAACAGGGTGCGATACCACACCCCAGAATCACTTTTATTTTCTGGACACATGGTAAGAAAGGACATGCATCAAAATTATTTTACATCTTTTTTTAATATATATTTTTATTGATTTCAGAGAAGAAGGAAGAGGGAGAGATAGAAACATCAATGATGAGAGAGAATCATTGATTGGTTGCCTCCTACACATCCCCTATTGGGGATTGAGGCCACATCCCTGGTATGTGCCCTTGACTGGAATCAAAACTAGGACCCAGGAGTCCACAGACCAATGCTCTATCCGCTGAGCCAAACCAGGCAGGGCTGTAAATCTTAATAAAGAATAAAGAATTTTTTGAATTAAACACTTTATCATAATAAAAATGATTCAAATGTGTTTTTAATGTAATAATTCCATATCATATGCTTTTAATTATCATTTCTATTTGACATATCAACCAAGTTAGTCCAATGATATGTATAAAAATGGTGTATGGAGTGACTTACAAGGCCTACAAATTAACTGTAATCAGGACTAGGCAGAGTGAAGAAGGAGTTCTGGCAACCAGGTTTACTGAAAATGTTAGTTTTTTCTTGTAAGAAAAGACTTTCTAAAAACTCCACAGTTTTTTTCAAAGAAACATTTTATGATGTAAATACAAAAAATAAAAAACACTGAACTATTTTTTTGGTTTTGTTTCATTAAACTGTACAGTGTTGTCAGCTGGTACATACTCCCTGGCTTAAAAGCTCTTCCCTTATGAACCTCCCGACATCTTTTGTCATTCAAAACACTAAGAATATATTTATCTTCAGTTATGACAACTATGGCTAAGAGCAAGATGAATTATTTCACATAAGAAAAGGATAAGAACAGAAACAATAATATATATATGCACATACATATAACTGTATGACATATCCATCAATAAATAGATGCATTGTATGCAGAAATATGCATATTTCTGCTCTATCACTAAAAGTTCTATACTTTCATTTAGAAGCAATCATTTTAGATTTTAGCTAGCATACTAACTGAAAGTCAGATTAGGTACTACCCTGATTTGCTCTTCATTATAATATCAATTTATTATTAAAGCAAGTTAAAAGAATGGTATTTCTCACTAAGATTTAAAATATTAGTTTCCATTTTGCCTCAGAATGAGATGTTTTATTCATTGGCAAAATTCCCAGCCCAATAATATAAAGGAAATAAATTATGTACATTTAGATGGCACTTTAGTGGATTCTTAATTAAGAAATGGTAACCATCATCTAAGGGGATACGTTTTATTTAGCAAGTAAAAGAACAGATCCATTAATCCCCATAAATTCCAATATTTAACACCAGGGATGACTTAAAATTACTGTTAATTTTTTCCTTGTGTAATATATATATATATATTTTCTTAGAATATTGATTAAGAATAAGGAATGAATGAAATTTCCTTGCTATATAAATGTAACAAACATTTTCTATATTTAAATATAAAATGTGAGCATAATCATTACTTACCATGTATTGTGATTAAATAAATAGAGGTTTTGTAGCATTTTTAAGCCACTGAATACACTGTTGTGTTTAACAGAGATGGTTATTGAACGTGCAAGGACTTCTTGAAGGACATCTTCATCTTTGTAATTATGGGCCAGTTACTTGATTGGGTATTTTCTGATGATTTAGAAACCCCTCAAATCAGTGGAGGATGTTAAAAGAATTAAGACCTTAAAAATATAGAAGGTGATATAGGTAAAAAAAAAAATAGAGTATCTACAATTAGGCAGCAAAGTACCTGAACAAATATGATTCACAAAATAGAAACAAATATACTTATAAAAATATACTTCTTGCAATATGGATAACTCTGATCATTCTTATTTAACTCTCCATATGCTTCAAGCACAGAGTAAAAGACACAAATGCTACAGAGACATCTAAAAAAAACACACACAAAATGGTAGAACGGTAGGTATCTCCATAAACTAGAAGTCAAATAAATTCAAAGTAACATTTTCAGGCTGATTACAATGGACTAAGAGGTGAGAATTTTACATCTGTAGAATGACTAGCCAGCGGGGGAAAGGAGAGGGCAATATCTTAGTCTAACTAAGAACAAAGATTTTTTAAAATGTGATATGAATATTTCTAGTTGGTTTGGTGCCTCTAATTATTTCTAATGTTTACATGGAAAAGTAAGTAGATAAAAGCATACTGTCACTGATCTGCATCCTGACCTGATTAATTTTATACAAGCTCTGCATGACCTTATGTTTCCTTTCCTTTTTTTTTTCTATGTATAAGTATAGCCCATATTCCCCATATGTGTACAATCTGGGAGTTTTGTCATTAAGGCCATAGAGTTGGAAACTAGGGAACTATCAGAACTTTAGAACTGGCACAGGAAGAACGACCCACAATAATTACATGATTATTACAGTTCTATCCTCTATATATTTTGGAGTGAAGCAGACCTTTACAAACAAAGTTAAAACAATCTGTAAGCATCTCCTTAGAGTCCAGGACTTTGTACCATAGTTAGGAAATCGATCCATGGCTCCTTTGCTTCTCTGAGTCAGAGAAGTCACAAGCTTACTCTTGCCTAAGGGACAGATTTAGCTCATTTCTCCTTTCTCCTAAAACACTGTGAGTGATAATGACAGACATTGTTCCCATGGCTCCCTCTAAAATGTTTTTAAGGTAAAATTCAAGAAAAAATAACTTTTCCCATCTTGATGTAAACCTTACGTCACCCAGTGATTTCAAGTCATTTATGAAATGTAGGCACTTCCTTTTTTTCTGAAGTTTAAGTGTAAAAATATAAGATGATAAAGATAGTTTAAAAATGAAGCTGCCTATAATAGCTCTATTCTAACAAAATAATTTTGGCTTTTGCATGTATTCTTCACATATTTGCATCACTATTAAAAGAATGTGTGTGAAAAGATCACTCCCTATCACAACCTACACCTCCACAATAAAGTTCACCTCAGTATTCTTAGATTCTTAATTTCTATTGAGATATATTTTATGGCATGATGACTTTTAGACTATAGTTCTATGGAAAGTTTCATTTAGCTGTATATAAATATCAGTGGTTCTCATTCAATCCTTCACCACTTCAATACACTTCAAATTTTTCCATTGTTTTTGTGAAAAAGTAAAGTGAAATGCCTACTGCTGAAGTAAGTATAAGTTCAAGAATGCTTTTGTTTCCTAACTTACAAAATTATCCGAATTCAGAGGAAAACAAGTGGGATTAATTTAAGTTGTCATATTCATGAAGCACATATATTTTTACTGAAGAATAAATTTAAGTACACATTCTGAGGAAAAGTAATGTGAGGTCTGAACATTATAGAAACTACACTTGGCAAAATAGTACTGCCATACCTAACCCCTCCACTGGGGTGTGGGGGAGAGAAAGTTAATAGACTCATGCAAGACATTTTATAGTTGCAGCACTATGGAGAATTTCCAATGGACTTGGGTTGGTCAATGTTATCAAGTTCAAAATCCTGACTTTGTACCTCATGTATCCTTCTCTCAGAAGCATATTTCCATTCCCATGATACTGATATGTAATAACAAAGGACATTTGTTAATTTATAATGAGAAATTACTGTCCCAGAAATTAGCCATTCAGAGTTTACATGATGGGTGTTTTCTTTACCTGGGTGTATATTATGTCCTATTCAGGTCCTCAAGAGATTGGATGATGCCCATCCACATTGTGGAGGGTAATCTATGTAACTCAGTCTACCAATTCAAATGATACTCTCTTCTGGAAACACCCTCAGAGACACACACAGAAATCATGTTTAACCAGATATGTGGGCAACTTATTATCCAGTCAAGTTGACTCATAAAATTAACTGTCATAAGGTCTTCCTGATATCCAAAAGGCTGAGAAAGCTATGCAGATATTAAATAATATATAATAAGCCATGCAGATATCAGCTATTGTTTGTTTTAATATAACATATTTATTTCATATATGTTGTTCCACATGAAAGTTCAAAATCAGAATCTAACTGGTGTTTGTATTTGAAGTTTGACTTTTCCTTTCATTGAAAATAAAATGAATGAATCGATCTATTAATTGTGGCTTGGCACTAAAATGTGTTTATCTCCTGATATTTGACCAATAATTTTCCTATATCAGGAATTTTATGTAATCACAATATAGCATACTATAAAACCCTTTACAAATAAATTTCACTAAGATGTGCATCTGAAACCAATTTAAAAAATAAATACATAAATCAATCAGTAAATGTCCAACTGCTGGCTTAGGCTCGATCCCCAGGGGGAACGGGCCTAAGCTGGCAGTCAGACATCCCTCTGGCAGCCTGGGAGCCTCTGGGCCTAAGCTGTTAGTCGAACATCCTTAGTGCTGCCGCGGGGGTGGGAGAGGCTCTTGCCACCACCGCTACACTGGCCAGCCATGAGCCAGCTTCTCTTTGAGTGGCACACCCCCGTGTAAGCACACTAACCACCAGGGGATAGCTCCTGCGTTGAGCGTCTGCTCCCTGCTGGTCAGTGTGAGTCATAGCAACCAATGGTTCCCAGTCATTCTGCCCTTAGAGCAGGGGTGGGCAAACTTTTTGACCCGAGGGCCACAATGGGTTCTTAAACTGGACCGGAGGGCCGGAACAAAAGCATGGATGGAGTGTTTGTGTGAACTAATATAAATTCAAAGTAAACATCATTACATAAAAGGGTAGGGTCTTTTTTTTTTTTTTTTTTTTTTTTAGTTTTATTCATTTCAACCGGGCCGGATCTGGCCTGCAGGCCATAGTTCGCCCACGGCTGCCTTAGAGTCAACTTGCATATTATCCTTTTATTATATAGGATATTTATGTACATGTGTGGTATACAAATATTTGTATGTATATATATGTATGTGTGAGCATATATATCACCCATGTATAATATTCTTATATAAGATGATTTAATTTCTTAAATAATATCAAAATAGTTCAGATAATTAATGTAGAATTGTACCCTCTACAAAAGGAAGTCCTAGCTCAATAAGGTCCACAGGGATATTTTTTAAATATGTTTGAAGAAGGAATTATTCTAATCTATATTACAGAACTAAATTAAGACAAAGAGAGAAATAAATATTTTTATTTTACTTTTAATAATGAGGAAATCCTTTTAGTAATTTTCTGTTTTTTTATCCTCTACTGCGTGGAGAAAGAAGAAACCTTGGAGAAAAGAAGAAAATTGGGAACTTGAACAGATTGAGGTCTATCTGGTGACCCTAATTTCTCACCCTTCCAGATATCCATGATTTTGGTTAAGAGCCAGTATACAAACTTGAATCTTAACTTCGGGCTTGGTCGATTGACCTATATTGAGCAGTGATATATGGGTAGAAGTGACAGTGTTCTGATTTTGACCTGAGGCCTAAAAGAGACCTCATCTGTTTCTGTTGCCCTCTGGCAGCTCTCCCATCTCTGTAAGAATATGTCCCCTTTGGTTTGTGATTCAGCACAAGACAGATTTACTTGGCCTCTGACTGGCTAGTAGATTCATGAGCAAGTCTTCCCAACATGAACAGTCTGCCCAGCTTAGCCCAGGGTAGATCAGCTGATGTCAAGCTGACCTACACATAGATGAGCAATAATATAAAACCACTGAATTCTGTGGTGGTTTCTGTGTCTCAGTAGAACACAGACAGATTTATGATTGACTTGAATGTCCTACGGTATTTGGGAGATCTAAAGATAGAAGAGCTCACCACATGATAATAGAGTACACAGCTAAAAAAAGTATGGGAAGGATATTTACAATAACCTTAGGAGATTCACTTTACCTGAGTGTGCCAATCATGTTTCATGCATTCCCTTTTTTAAAATATATTTTATTAATTTTTTACAGAGAGGAAAGGAGAGGGGTAGAGAGTTAGAAACATATGAGAGAAATATCCATCAGCTGCCTTCTACACACACCCCACTGGGGATGTGCCTGCAACCAAGGTACATGCCCTTGAGTGGAATCAAACCTGGGACCCCCAGTCTGCAGGCTGATGCTCTATCCACCGACCCAAACCAGTTAGGGCCATGCATTCCCTTTTGATCTGCGCTTACCTCATGCCTGACAAATGATGAAATTAAATACTAAGTTCCTTATGCTGGAAGTGTCAATAGGCTATGCTGGGGGAAATCCTTCATGATGCTAACATTAATAAAATAATTGGCATTCCATCTGGGATGCTTATTAAATATTTTCTATTATAGAGAAGAGATATTTGAGACTCATACATTTGGTCTTTCCCAAGGCTTACTATGTCAGATATCACTAGGCAAAACCTTGTTCTCTCCCAATCACATCTTCTCTACGAACAATTATTTATCTAATTTTATTTTGGAATACAATAGTTTTTATAGATCATTCAACCAACTCCTAACACAGTAGAATTCCATGTTTTCTCAGCTCAAATTTAAAAATCAAGAATCAAGGTGATATCATAAAACACATTCAACTCAAAACTTTCACAGGGATATTTTTAGTTACAGTCAAAGATTTTGCATACACTCGCATTCCCATTTTCTTTTCACATTCCAATTTTCACACAACTTCAAACACTTAATATACTAACTGTGATCCACATGGGATGAAAAAAGCGACAACAAAACAAATGCCTAATGGTGCCCATTTCAAAAGTTATCAACACATATAAAGCAGTGAACAAGGAGAGAAATACATATAAAAACGTTTCTACTTTGTTGGTCTATTGTTATGCTAACATGCTCATAATTTATATGGCATACAATCACTTAAAAACCTACAACCAACTCATAAAGGAAATAGTCCAAGATTTATAAGTTTTGTTCTGAGCAGATTAAATGAGCGCCTTTTAAAACTGTCACCTTCAAGTACACAAAGGAGTATTATAACCAGCTGCTCCTCATATCCACTGAGAGCAGAAGACATGGAAATATGTTTAAATCACAGCAGGAGTGATTTAGATTGGACAACAGGACGATACACTTGACAGAAATTCATACAAGACCCTCAAAAGATTATCAAGGGAGATATGTAAACAACTTGTCCACATAGGCCTTTGCAAATAAATTAGGTTCTACAACTACTGTGATGATCATAAATTCTTGCAAGTAGGGCATGGAGGTGATCACTGAAATACTAAAGTAAAAAGAAAACAAAACATCTTTTATTGCTCTACACTAGAAGTTATCTTGTCTCTCTCATTCCCTTTCTCACATGCATGACTTCCTTTTTTCTCCCTTTCCTAGTATGAATTCATCATGGGCAAATCAACATAAACTTGCCATTTCTCCAGCAATAAAGACATATACCACAATAGAAGATATAAAAGTTGCTAACATCATGTCATTTTTATTCAATTAATTTACCTCATATTCAAACTGTTATACTATATTTAAATTATGTATTAATGCCTTAATATTGTTTCCTGTCTCTATCTGCACTGAAAAATATAATATAAAATTTCCTTTGATTGAGAAAATATTCTGCTCTGTTTTTAAAAATGTATTTAAATAAGTTGGGAATAAGATATTAAATTAAAAAGTACAGTAAAAATATACTCTTCCTTCAGCTATATTCATCTAGGTTATGTTTCCCCACCTCATGTAGTATGCTTAACAGAATAAAAGGAAATGCTGTTTCTGTAGCTAACTTAGCTATCTATATTTTTTTGATAGGTACCAGGGTTGATTTTGTTGTTGCTGCCTCAATAATTTCTCCTATCCCTGTCTATATAATTGTTGGCAACATCTTTTTTACCTTCCTATCAAAAAGTAAGATCCATTTACTCATCCATTGAATCTGAGCAGGAGGTATGATCTCACTTGACCAGTGGAATGGTATACAGATGACATTTTGTGAGTTCAGATTAACGTTTTTTCTTTTCCTCTTGAAACAATGTCAGGAGACCACTGTATAGAGTCATGTCTGCTCTTACCTTTAGTATTTCTTTTCTTTTCTTTGTGTGTTTTTAGTCTTGGTTTGCTTTGTTTCTCTTTTTATAGATTCTCAAAGTGAAGTTTTTAGTTCAGTAATTTGTCATTTCTTATTTTCCCATCAAAGGATATAAAGTTATGTTTCCATATAAGCACTACTGTAGCTACATCCCACAAATGTCGACGTCGCATTTTCATTTTCCATCCCAATTTTTAAATTCCTTTGTGGTTCCTTTTTACTTAGAAGCATGTTGATTAATTTTTAAATATGTGTTATAGAGCAGAAATAAATAAAATATAAAACAGACAATAGAACCAATTAAGAAGGCCACAACTTAGTTTCAACTTATATAAAATGGACAAATTCATTGAAAATACAAATTAACAAAATTGACACAACACTAAACAGATAATCTGAATAGTCTTATATCTACTAAATTATTGAAATCCCTTGCGCAAAGAAAAAAAATAAAGTCATGTCACTGAAAAATGAGAAATTATATGAATGAGAATTGAGGAACCACAATACGAATGCAGTTCCCAGTAACCACACAAGTGAATGAAGACACAGGGGACATATCAAGCCCTTTTATGACTGTTACCACATGAGCACTCCAAGTGAAACCCTCCACTAAACCCCACACTTAAACCCAGCTCAAGTGTCTGACCCACGCTATCCTGAGCAATTAAATAGTGTTATTTGAAGTCAATATATTTTGGGTATGTGGTTTGTTAAGGTGTTCACACATTACATGCTCAATTTATACTTTACAGACAAAATAAATTGTAACATGCAACATTTTACTCATATGAAAATAATATTCTGTACTACATATTATATAGTAATAAAACCATCATGGGTCTATGAAAAATAGCATAATCCTATACAATAAAAGGGTAATAGACAAATTGACCCTAACAGCTGAATGATTGGGAATGACTGGTCACTATGACACACACTGACCACCACGGGGCTGACGCTCAATGCAGGAGCTGCCCCCTGGTGGTCAGCTATGCTCAGCCACAAGCCAGGCTGATGGCTGCCAGCACAGTGGTGGTGGCGGGAGCCTCTCTTGCTTCCTCAGCAGCACTAAGAATTTTCTACTGCAGCTTAGGCCTGCTCCCCACTGGCAAGTGGACATCCCCTGAGGGCTCCCGGGCTGCCAGAGGGATGTCTGATTGCTATTTTAGGCCTGATCTCCCGGGAGCAGGCCTAAACCAGCAGGTGGACATCCCCCCAGAGGTCCCAGACTGCAAGAGGGCACAGGTCGGGCTGAGGGACACT
>NW_006289813.1:14324262-14329032 GCF_000327345.1 Myotis davidii | reverse complement strand
CTCCAGCCATCTTCTGTCTAGGTTCTCCAACCAAGTTCTGTAGCCATGATTGTTTGTAGTTAAAGTGATTAATTACCCTCCTGGAACTTAGTTAAGAGGTTTTATTCCCTCCTTAACTTCAGGGGGAAATACCTACCTGGGGAAACAACCTTTCTCAGAGAGGTGACCTTGGTTAAAACACATAGTGCCAAGAAGGTGAGCAAACATATTAAGAACAGTATTCCATATATGCCAGGTCCCTTGAAACAGCAAGGATGGACCGGCTCCCAGCAGGACACCCCCCACACACACTGAGTGCACAAATTTTTGTGCACCGGGCTTCTAGTATGAGATAAAAGAGAAACAAATCATATTTAAAAAGAAAAGGGGAATAATGAAAAAATAAAAATAATACCATGCAATCTATTTGATAAAGATTCAAAGGGTCATGGACTATTGAATATATGGCATTTAAATGACTAGGTGGATAATGGCTTTATTATAATTCTTTAGGTATTATTTATGTAAATCCTTCCTCAATCTTTCACTTTAGTTTCCCAATGTCCTTATTGTACTACTTCAATTGCCCTTTACCCTTCTTAGTTGGGTTTTATTTATTTACCATGTCTTTATAAGACATATGTGAATATTATTCAGTGAGACACAGTGGAGTCAGGAAAGCAAATTGACCAAATGTATTATTACAGTGGAGCTGCCTAGCAGCCAGAGCCTTGTATTGTGAGCATGAAGAGCATTATGTGCAATGGAGGTAAAAATATAGAAATACCACAGACGAATAAAACATTAATATCAGTAATTTATTGAAACCTTGAATCTTGGAACAGTTTTTTATTTTCAAATTAGAGTTTGGGGTGTCTACTGATATTATGGACTACGTGTGTACACATAATTATGAAATATGTATAATTTTAATATTAAAATGTGTTATAAAATTTTAGATAGCATGAACTTATTGATTGAATATGAATCTACATAAATTGCAAATATTATCAAATGGTAGTAATTTATTGGTTACTATACTCCTTTAAAATATTTAACCCATACATATAATTAGTATCTGTAATTTTGCATGTGATGTAGAAATTATACTTTCAAAGAAAACAAATTTTAGATAGATGAGTCAAAAATTTGTTCTACAAAAATGAAAGATAAATAAGTGCCCTTTCTTGCTTTTGCTTTTTATTTTCATACTTTTCACTACTAAAATTCATCAATAAATTACTCCTTATAGCTTTCTTTTTTGCAACAGTTTAGAAGCAGAATCTTAAAAAAAAAGGCAAATAAAGATTGAATTATTACTTGAAACAGTACTATGAGAAGCCCTTATTTGAAATTCAGAGTGACTTACAGCGCTATTAATATGTCAACATTTTTCATGCCTTTCTCTTTTAAAACACACACACATATACTATTACATTGTAAAAATTCCCAAATATTTTAAAAATCTTTTAGGTTTGGGTAAATACCTTATAGCAGCAATTATATATTCTATAATTAGAAATATGTATCTATGGTAGACCCATGCTATTAATAATTAATTAAAATTTTAATTAGAAATTGAAATAATAAAAACATGATATTAACTCTTAATTCTGTTATAGTTTCTGTGGAGTGGTATGTTCATTCTTTCTTTACTTCAATCTTTTTCAAAATGATTACACATCTTAGTCAAAAGAGCTTTTCAGAATCCTCAGTTGTTTGGCTTCATCAAATTTAGGAAACACAAATTTAATTATCAATTTTAAATTCTCCATTTTATCAGATATAGACAAGAAACATATTTTCTAATATAAATTCTGCTTTCAGCTACACAAATATTTGACAGTATGATTGAGTAGTTTTCTTGACGCATCTCCTACCTTGAAAAATAACCTTTATAATCTTGTTGAGTTTTGAGATAACAAGATCTTTCTGCAAAACATACACAGGAAATAATCGCTCTGCCTCAAACCCCCCATTTTATCAGCTCTCTGTTCTTGCTGTCCTTGTTGACCTCTAGAGTCAGCGCTGAAGAGCATCTTAAAGCTTTTTTCAGCATTGATTAGAAAATAAGCAAAAGATTAGCACGAAAATTAAAGCCTAAATGCATGCTTTCATGTTCATATATATTTAGAGTATACTTACTAATTGAATTTAATAACAAGTATGAATGCAATTATAAGCAATATACTTGACATTTGTGTCCTCAGAACATTTTAAATTAGAGAACAAAAAGTCAACATAAGTGAGGCAGGGTAGTAAGAAGCGAGGAAAATTCCTTGGCAAGTAAAGTGAGGGAACTGAGACAGATAGCTGAACAAACTGCCTGAGCAATTTGCAGATAGATACAGAAGGTCACCTCCCTAGAGATAATATCTAGGCCTTAGTTGCATTTCAGCTCCAGACCCAGAAAAGCAACAAAGCTATGTGGTCAAAGCCAGGACCAGCTGTAATGACCATATACCTGGTGCTGACCAATCAGTAGAGACCACGACCCTGAAAGGGCACACCTGGGAAACTAATTAATATTTTGTTGAAACCCTCCCCTGAGACCTCCTCTAAAATACCTGCTTGCAAGAGAGAGATAAAATCTTCAAGACATAGATACTAGGGAGAGCTCTCTCTCTGGGGAGTATGCTTGCACCATTCCCTTTTCCCTCTTCTTCACCCTCAGGCATGTATCTCCGCAACCTTAAGGGACTCCATGAGACTTGCGACCAGGCAACAATGGGCAGAGGCAGCTGGTCCAGGGGTAACTCCTTGAATCTGTCTCCAAGGCCCTCTTTTCTCATTGAGCTAAAGCATCCCAGCCTGGCTCTCTCCTGTTGCTTCTTTGTTCCACTGTCCCTATACAAAGTCAAGAACCCACACATGACTGGCTGGCCCTAGGCAGAACCGCTCAGGGCCAGGCTCCCTTAAGTCCAGTAGCTTAAGAAAGGAATAGTGTTAAGACATATAGTTAGCTATGGAGAAGTTCACTTAGTGGTTCCAGAATGTATACATTTTAAGGTTAATAGATAGATCTTTAAAAAATAATAAGCTTATTACATAGGTGGTCTTATCAATTTCTCTCTCAAAATACATTATGTTGTTTATAAGTTATTGTTTTAATTCCAAAACTTGATTATCTTGTAATCACTTGAAAAGTTGGAATGAAGGTGAAAAGGGAATCTATAAGTCATTTAATCATACATCTAATTTAAAAAAATTAGATAGAGATTATTTTAACTGAACATCAATATTTAATGTGATTTATCAAAAGTGCTCTCAAGTGGATAAGGTGATTGTAAATCTTAAAGACAGGCATAGTAGAATCAAATTCAAGAATGCACATGATATAATGTAAAAGCACATGTATAATTTAGATGATAATTATAAATATATTTTCTTTAATAACTACTGAAACTAATTTAAACTCCAAAAAGGAATAGTCTGAAAAGTTATAGGTTTATTTTCTAAGTAAAAATAAAATGTCTGTCGAACAGGTTTGGCTCAGTGGATAGAGCGTTGGCCTGCGAACTCAAGGGTCCCAGGTTCGATTCCGGTCAAGGGCATGTACCTTGGTTGCAGGCATATCCCCAGCAGGGGGTGTGCAGGAGGCAGCTGGTCGATGTTTCTCTCTCATCGATGTTTCTAACTCTCTATCCCTCTCCCTTCTTCTCTGTAAAAAATCAATAAAATATATTTTTTAAAAATAAAATGTCTGCCATCATTTTTAAAATTAAACAACTTTAATATGTGAAAAATGTTAACACAGATAAGAGATATATAAAGTTATAATTCAGAAACATCACTTGAAAAGTTGGAATGAAGGTGAAAAGGGGATCTATAAGACATTTAATCATACATCTCATTTCAAAAAATTTGATAGAGATTATTTTAACTGAACATCAATGTTTAATGTGATTTATCAAAAGTCCTCTCAAGTGGATAAGGTGATTGTAAATCTTAAAGACAGGCATAGTAGAATCAAATTCAAGAATGCACATGATATAATGTAAAAGCACATGTATAATTTAGATGATAATTATAAATATATTTTCTTTAATAACTACTGAAACTAATTTAAACTCTGCAATAATGAGGACAGTAACACAAACAAAACTCTTAAGCCAGTTTTTTTCTTTCCCATATTCTTTACCTCAGATGAGATCTATTTCACACTTTTAGCTGCTTAAGACAAAACCTGTATATGCTTGTTTCCGCTTTCCCCTGAACATGTTATAAAGATATCCTGACTGGTATACCTTCAAAACCTAACGCTTAATCCCTAACCACTGCCAGTGTCATCACCCTGACCCAAGAGTTATTGCAAACAGAACCAGCTCCATGGATGAGCAACCTGGGCAGTAGGTCCAGATGAATAAAAGGATCCTGATCTTGGTGTAATGCCCTGTTCTCAGCCACTTGTTTTAATTCAATGTATTGGGGCAACATTGGCTAATAAGATATCCACTGAGCCAAACCGGTTTCGGCGTCTGCCATCATTTTTTAAATTAAATAACTTTAATATGTGAAAAATGATAACACAGATAAGAGATATAAAAAGTTGTAATTCAGAAACATCTTTTATGAAATTGCAATAATGAGGACAGTAACACAAACAAAACTTTTAAGCCAATTTTTTTCTTTCCCATATTCTTTTTGTCAGATGAGAGCAATTTCATACTTTTAGCTGCTTAAGACAAAACCGGTCTATGCTTGTTTCTGCTTTCTCCTGTACATGTTATAAAGAAACCCTGACTGGTATACCTTCAAAACCTAACGCTTAATCCCTAACCTGCCAGTGTC
>NW_006289813.1:14322112-14324091 GCF_000327345.1 Myotis davidii | reverse complement strand
TGGGGCAACATTGGCTAATAAGATCATATAGGTGTCAAGTGTACAGTTCTATGGTACATCATCTGTGTGTTGCATTGTGTGCTCACCACCTAAAGTCAAATCATCTTCTGTCACCATATATTTGGCCCCTTTACCCTTTACTACCCCCTCCTCCACCCTTCCCTCTGGTACCACCATACTGCTGTCTGTATCTATGAGTTTCAGTTTTATATCCCACATCTGAGTCAAATCATGTGGTTCTTAGACTTTTCTGACTTCTTTCACTTAGCATAATATTCTAAAGGATGTTGTCACAAATGGCATTTTTCATCCTTTCTTATGGCGGAGTGGTATTCCATAGTATATATATGTACCACATCTTCTTTATTCAATTCTCTATCGAAGGACACTTGGATTCCTGACATTTTGTAATTATTTTTTAATTGGAACTCAACATTTTTATTTTGCACTAGGCCCTCAAATTTATGTAGCCAGACCTGACTGCAGAAGTTGGTTTCTTTGCTTCTGCTTTCCTTCCCACTAGACCCAGCAGAACAGCCAAGATGGTTTGCCAAAAACTTAAATTAGATCATACAGGGTAGGACAAACATTTGTTTACAGCTGTTTATAAGGAAAATATAATACTTAACAAATTACAATACAAGAATAAACTCTGTGCTTCTTATAATCCCAACTGTAAACCTACTCTTGCTCCACCCTGTATTGTTCCTTTGATTAAAGTCCTTTATGTCAAAAGTTGCGGTATTGACTAATTTGGTGGTGTATGATTTCTCTGCCCTCTTACCTCTGTTATTCTCCTGTTGTTCTCTCACTAGTTCTCTCTGAGTCAGGTACTAACCTTCTGGCTGTTCCTAGACACATACTACTCCCATATACGGGCTTCGGAATTTTTATAGTTGTTTGTTTCTTAGTCTAGCAAACACATTCTTAACTTGGTCAATGTTGCCCCTAAGAAAGAAAAATGGATTTTTTTTCTTTCTTACATATTTCATATTAAAGTTGGTTTTAGCCCTCTAATGTTCAACCCTACTGGTCAAAATCTTATTCTTGGGATTGAATTTCAGGTAAATGATACACAAGGAAAGTCTTAAAAGGCTCTAAAGTGGATAGATAATAATAGTATAAAAATTATTTGAGAAATATCAGTCTAGAATGTACTTCCACCATATTTCTCAGATGCATCTCACTTTTTAGGCAGAATCACTTCCTCAATGGGTTCTTTCCTGACACTCTAACCCAAGTTACAATACTTGCTCTCCTTCCCCACTCCCATCTTCCAAAAATTGAATTCCTTCCCTAATACACACATACACACATCACAGTGTAATCTGTTTTATACTTTGTCTACAGTGTTTAGCGTTGGTTTTTTCCACTAAAATATTAGCTCCGTTAAAGTCAAACTTTTGTCCAGTGGTTCTCAACCTTCCTAATGCCACGACCCTTTAATACAGTTCCTCATGTTGTGGTGACCCCCAAATTCATTGTTACAAATTGAACATAATTAAAGCATAGTGATTAATCACACACAAAAAAATGTAATTATATATGTATTTTCCGATGGCCTCAGGCAACCCCTGTGAAAGTGTCATTCGACCCCCAAAGGGTTGAGACACTGCTTTTGTGTCTGTCTTGTTTTCTACTATATTCCAGTGCCTAAGATAGAACAAGTGAAACAAAATGTAAGAAGTTAGCCAAGAATAAACTATAATACAATGAAAAGCGGGACATACAAGAGCAAGAAAATAATCATAATAGATTTCTACAAATCTAGACTATTTTGGAAAATAAATATATAATATATGATATTTATTATTAAAGGTTGGCAGCCTATTATCTAGCCAAGTGTGAAAACAAATTTAAAAATATTTGGAGCTTCAGATTTCATGTTGATCCTGATTGTTCCAATTATTTGAATAAATTCAAAAAAATTATATTGACAAAATAAAACAAATGCATTTACATTTCTAATATACAAAAAA
>NW_006289813.1:14319198-14322066 GCF_000327345.1 Myotis davidii | reverse complement strand
AACGTAAAATATATGAGTTGCTGATTTGATTACTCATATTTCACTGGGAATAACAATTATCTGTTGCATAAAATGGGTCATATTTGTTGGCTCATAAAGCCAGTGAGACTGCTTTTAAATTTTATAATTTTGGCTCACTTAGAATCATCTAAACTTCACTGGTGCATCTGTTGCTTCCAGCAGATCTAATAGGTGAGGTTCAACACATTCCGGGTTTCTAAGCTTATAAAATTTGATTAGTTGGCTTCCCGCTCAGTTGTAAAGCTTTGAGTAAATGCCCTTTTGAGCTAAATTATTAAAGTAGAAACATTAAATTACACATGGTCACTTGCTAATCACAGATAAAATGAGTTTTGGCAGAGATTAGAAACGTAAAAATGAAATACAAGAATTTTACTCCTTAGAGAAACAATTGCCCATCTTTTACCTAAACAAACATATTAACTCCACTTATTTAAAGATGTAATAACAACAGAATATTAACTACACATAAAATGTAAGTAGTATGTCTTTTTTTAAAAATTAGGTCTGGTTCTCCAATAGTATTCTAAATAAAAACAAATAAAAAAAGATTAGTCATTAATTTTAAAATAATATTTTTGGATTTTCTTGTATTTTTATGTTTGCTGTGCTCTCATGGGAGAGATTGGAAAAACACAGTTTGTCATCATATTTATACGAAAATATCACATACCAATTACTTCATCTGTAAAAAGGGTATTATACGCCTGTTCAGGTTCTGTCACAGTTTCACTGTGATAACACTCGTGAGAACAGTATAAATCTCTGTTTGGGCAAAAGCTCATGACCACAGAGGCTGACCTTTCTGCTGTGCCCAGCAACAGAAAGAGCCGCCCGTGTCTCCCAGCACAAGGGTGTAGAGTTGTTCCTCAGAGAAGTCTCAGCTTTCCAAATGCTGTCAGGGTGGTTTTGCCACTGGAATGACCTCCCTCTGAGGGACTGTGTTTGTCCAGTGGTTCTCAACCTTCCTAATGCCACGACCCTTTAATACAGTTCCTCATGTTGTGGTGACCCCCAAATTCATTGTTACAAATTGAACATAATTAAAGCATAGTGATTAATCACACACAAAAAAATGTAATTATATATGTATTTTCCGATGGCCTCAGGCAACCCCTGTGAAAGTGTCATTCGACCCCCAAAGGGTTGAGACCCACTGCTTTTGTCTGTCTTGTTTTCTACTATATTCCAGTGCCTAAGATAGAACAAGTGAAACAAAATGTAAGAAGTTAGCCAAGAATAAACTATAATACAATGAAAAGCGGGACATACAAGAGCAAGAAAATAATCATAATAGATTTCTACAAATCTAGACTATTTTGGAAAATAAATATATAATATATGATATTTATTATTAAAGGTTGGCAGCCTATTATCTAGCCAAGTGTGAAAACAAATTTAAAAATATTTGGAGCTTCAGATTTCATGTTGATCCTGATTGTTCCAATTATTTGAATAAATTCAAAAAAATTATATTGACAAAATAAAACAAATGCATTTACATTTATAATATACAAAAAATTCAAGTAGCCAGTCCCTTATAAACCCATTCACTAAAAAAGATTAGTCATTAATTTTAAAATAATATTTTTGGATTTTCTTGTATTTTTATGTTTGCTGTGCTCTCATGGGAGAGATTGGAAAAACACAGTTTGTCATCATATTTATACGAAAATATCACATACCAATTACTTCAATTAAAAAAAAACTGAACTTTTGAGATAAATATCTACTAACAGACTTTGAAAGAAAACCAAACAATTAAATTTCCTTTTTAAAACTTTCCAGTTGTGTTACATTGATTGGTTAAATTACCTAATTTTTCTAGTCCACATTATTAGGGAAAAATACCTAAGAATAAAAACAGTATCTGGTTTAGAATAAATATTCTATAAATGGTTGTTTACTATCAAAAGCATTAAAATAATGCATTTCAAGATGTCTAGCAACCAAAGGGAAACTGTATTTCAATATCTTCAACAGCTCCAGTTCAATTGGAATTGTGTTAAGGAGCATGTAGGAAATATCTGAGAACAGTGGTATAACCTATTAGGAGCTAATTTTACCCATGTAATTAGAAATTGGGAGCTAGGCTTCCCACAATTGGGATGGCTAGTGAAAGAACTCTTCTAGGAATACAGTTCATTCAACATTTCTTCTCCAATAATCTAATTAAGGCAGCTTTTTTTAAATTTTCCTTTTTTTTTTTTTAAATAGTAACTTACTAGTTTACTCTCTGACATTGGTTCATGGTCCAGAATGATGGGTAGGAAGCTTTTAACATTTTTGTCAGTAGGCCTACTAAGTGTCATCTAATTTGTCAAGTTGTAATCACAGACTTCCAATTTAAAAATATATGGGAGTCTACAAGGATGAATATTTTATCTGGACTTACTGAACAAATTTGATGTCCCATCACTGAACAAGAAGAGAGAGTGAATGTTGACAATTTACCTACGAATTTCAGCAACAACTGGAGATGGTGGACAATGTTTTTTTGTTTGTTTGTTTGTTTGTTTGTTTTGTGTGTGTGTGTGTGTGTGTGTGTTTGCTAGATTGATAAATGTGGAGTGAACATGGTCTCCCATTCTCCCAAATCAATAAAACTAGAACTCAAATAAGAAGCAGAACATTGTCACTTCCCGAAAGTCCCTTTTATGTCACAGTCTAGTTATTGCCTAGGATATTCACTATTCTGACTTTTAATTGCATAGATTACTTTTGACTGTTTTTATCTCTTATACAAATTATTCACTATTTAGTTTTTGGAGTCTGATTTTCATGTGATAGTGTATTTATTTGATTCATATTTTTGCACATAGATAAAGATCATTTATTTTAATCTAA
>NW_006289813.1:14316731-14317118 GCF_000327345.1 Myotis davidii | reverse complement strand
CCTGCAACCAAAGTACGTGTCCTTGACTGGAGTTGAACCTGGGGCCCTATGGTCCACAGGCCACTGCTCTATCCACTGAACCAAGCCAGCTAGGCCTCATTGTTGCTTTAGAGTTGAACCTGGGGCCCTATGGTCCACAGGCCACTGCTCTATCCACTGAACCAAGCCAGCTAGGCCTGATTGTTGCTTTAAAAAATATATTTTTACTGACTTTAGAGAGGAAGGGAGAGAGAGAAAGAGAGAGAATCATCAATGATGAGAGATAATCACTGATCCACTACCTCCTGCACACCCTCTCCTGGGGCTAGGGCACACAACCTGGGCATGTGTCCTGACCGAGAATTGAACTGTGCCCTCCTGGTTCATCGGTTGATACTCAACCAGCTG
>NW_006289813.1:14297566-14314634 GCF_000327345.1 Myotis davidii | reverse complement strand
ACTGCTGCTCTAGTGTCTAGGAGACCCGTCTGCCACCAGAACTATGATTCCCAGCATTCCTGGTTCTCCCCACGCTCTGGGTTTTCCCCAACCAAGGGAGCCATGTCCCCCCAAGCCTCTGGCTCTCCTGCTCTGCTCTCCATCTGGTGACCGCGGGAGCCACATTTCTCCAAGCTGCCAGCTCTTCCACTCTGCTCTGTGTATGCAAATTGCCTGCCATCTTTGTTGGTTTAATTTGCATACTCACTCCTCATTAGCTGGTATGTGTGGCTTGTGAGCGTAGTGGAAGGAAGGTTAGTTTGTATGCTTCTCTTTTATTAAATAGGATGGGAATGGCAACATAATCACAAAACAACGTAAGTAGAGTCGAACATAACCCAAGGACTGCCTGTACTGCTCAGAAAACACTTGGGGTCATATGGGAAGTAAGACATTTGAGGGCAAAGGTATGCATAAAAAATCCCCCCAATATCTAATAAAATAAAATAAAAACACATTTCTGCCCACCTAAAACATATGCCTATTTTATAGTCAGGAATATTTCAAAAAATTTTAGTATATTTATTGTTTTCTATTAATAATTTACCCGATTGAAACATTACCTTCAAGATAATAACTAAGATGCTAATCAATTATCTGTATTTTAGGGTATCATTAACAAGTATTTAAAACCACTTGCTAATAACAACTGTTTTTATATTTTTTTATATTTTCTTTTAAATCATATTTAAATACATCTATTATTTTTTCCTATCATTATTAATTGTGAACCAATGATATCCTGAAAGTTGATTAAGTTCACATTATTGGCTGAATGTCAGCACAGGCCACGAATTATCCAGAAATGTAATTTGTATGTTTCTTTAAAAGCTTTGATGTCATATCATCTTAGTTCACATTATTAACAATAACAAGTACTTATGATATATCTGCTAATCATTAATAAATTATTGAATTGGAGAAAGAGAGAGAATCATCAATGATGAGAGATAATCACTGATCCACTACCTCCTGCACACCCTCTCCTGGGGCTAGAGCACATAACCTGGGCATGTGTCCTGACCGAGAATTGAACTGTGACCTCCTGGTTCATCGGTTGATACTCAACCAGCTGGGCAGACAGAGAATGTTTCTGTATTTTAATCAGTTCCCCCAGATGTGGGGCAGAAGAAGGATGGTTGGTGAGGCTTGAAGACTGCCATCAGTGAAATATCAAAATAATGTCAGACTCTTGCCAGTCAGCTTTCATGGGCCATTATGAGCCAGATTGAGTACACCACTGCTTTTGCATGGATTGGAAAGATAATGCAGATGATCCCAAATCAAATATGTGCTTGGAATATGTTCAAACATCTTCAAAACCTTTGTTTCACTGGCTGAATTCCATCCTGCTTTTCAACTACATCGAGTTCACTTAATTCTGTGGTTCCTTTTTGCAACCAAAATGTCCTCAACATGTGAGGATGCAGCAAGAAGACATGAATCAGGGAGCATGACCTCACCAGACACTGAATCTGTCTGTTGGGGCACTTCTCAGCCTCCAAAGCTGGGAGAAATAGATGTTGTTGAAGGCACCCAGTCTATGGCAGTTTTATTATAGTAGCCCAAACATACTAAGAGAGTTCCTTCGCTAGCCTCTAAAACTCTTTTACATTTTATTTTACCTATTTTAAGCATGCTGCTTGGTTTATGTAGAGTCATCATAAAATGAAAATTAAACTTGAATCTGAAAATGCAAATTTTGTACTTTGTGAGAGATACTTAATTTATGTGTCCTTGAACAAGTTTAAAATGACATAAAGATTTTTCCAATATATTTTCCAGAAAGTATTGATTATGCCCAACCTATTTAACCTGATTTTCATTGACACACTTAGTTAACTGAACTATTTATTAGAGCACAGGTCAGGTGAATATTATTTGTTTAAAAGGCAATATATGATATTAAGTACAATTTGTATTCTGGTAATTAAATTGTAAGAACTAACCTAAAAATAATCAATATGTCACTTATTATTAAGAAAAATAAAATAGTGAATATGACAAGCAGGAAGAATTACAATAAAAATGTTTCACTAAAATTGTTTTAAGATAATATTTATTCTAAGAAATATAAACAACAAAGTTTAAATCAGTTAACATAATTATTTCCAGAGACTAATGTATTGTCACAATGTGCTTAATATATCTATCTTTGAAAAGTATTAGTTACTAAAATTATTTTCTTTTATTTTTTAAATATATTTTATTGATTTCTTATACAGCGGAAGGGAGAGGGATAGAGAGTTAGAACATGGATGAGAGAGAAACATTGATCAGCTGCCTCCTGCACACTCCCTACTGGGTATGTGTCTGCAACCAAGGTACATGCCCTTGACTGGAATCAAACCTGGGACCCTTGAGTCCACAGGCCAATGCTCTATCCATCGAGCCAAACCGGTTAGGGCAAATTATTTTCTTTTAAAATGCAGTAGGTCCTTGGGTTACCTCGGAGATCCGTTCCTACGGTGAGACGGTGAGACGTATTGTGATTTTCACCGTTAAGTCGAAACCCACCCGCATAAGCACCTACGTCACTCACATGGAGCACATACACAGCAGTAATGAAGTGAAACAGTAAAAAAAATTTAAAAGAAAGATAACAATTCCTGACCTTTACTTGTGGTAAATAAATAATAAAAAACATAAAGCACATATGTACATACATCGAAATGACAAAACTTTGTTTTTTATAAATAAATGGGAGATGGCGACGTAACCATGAAACGACGTACATTGAGTCCAACATAACCAGAGGACTGTGTTATTTAGTTGCAAATGAAAGATGCCCAATTTAAATTCTCTTAAACTCATGGGAGATTATTGTAAGGATCCTAAAGTTTGAAACCAAGACAAGAATGTTGTTGGGCTTTAGAAATGACTAAATGCAGTCTCAACTCTCATCGTGCTTTCTGTCTCAGCTTTAGTGTTCCTCACTGTCTTAGTCTGTTCTGGCTGCCATAACAATACCACAGACTGGGCAGCTTAAGCAGCAGGCATTTCTCACAGATTTGGAAGCAGGAAGCTTGAGATCAAGGTGCCAGCATTATCAGTTTCTGGTGAAGCCTTGGCCTGCGATTGGCTGCTTTCTCAACTGTGTCCTCATATGGCCTTTTCTCTCTGCAAAGGACACCAGTCCCATCGGGTCAGGGACCCACCCTTATGACTTCATTTAATCTTGGTTACTTCCTCAAAGGCCCCATCTCCAAATACAGCCACGTTGAGGGTGGAGCTTCAACCTATGAATTAAGAGGGAAGAGAGGAGACACAATTCAGTTCATAACACTAACTGTAAACTTGGCTGCCAAACATCCCTGACTTTTATGTCTTGCAGGTACAGAAGTGACTGGTGCTCTGCAGCAAAATCTGCATACCCACAGAACTGCCGGTCCCATTTGGCATAGGTGTCTGTCCTTGGACCAGTGATTGTGGTCATGGGGGTGGGTATGGCCGCTCTCCAGGATCCTCATAGTTACATGGGGAGGACCACTTCCTACACTCACTATGCAAAATTGGGGCTCTCTCGGGTTTTAAATGTGGATTTTCCACATAGCTATACGTGTATTTCTAAAGCTTGGTTTTTAAAGAATTCTGAATTTTTTTTTTTATCAATACAAGCTCTCATTAAAACATCCCTTTTATTCTATGGCTGGCCCCTGGGTGTAGTTGTCCCAGCTTTCAATCTGGTGTTCTTCCCTAGACATTAAAACAAAATGGAGGTGGAGTCAATTTAAAGTAAATTTAGAAATCCTTAGCATGTTACAAGTAAATATATTTTTTTATATTTTCTTTTAAATCATATTTAAATACATCTATTATTTTTTCCTATCATTATTAATTGTGAACCAATGATATCCTGAAAGTTGATTAAGTTCACATTATTGGCTGAATGTCAGCACAGGCCACGAATTATCCAGAAATGTAATTTGTATGTTTCTTTAAAAGCTTTGATGTCATATCATCTTAGTTCACATTATTAACAAAAACAAGTACTTATGATATATCTGCTAATCATTAATAAATTATTGAATTTATGGTCCTAATAAACTAATAATCTAATTTTATTCTTATAACTAGTATTTTTCAGACTAATGCCACCAAAAGTTACATAATAATAACTAAATAATGTAGAAATATGCATCATTACTCATGAATTCTATATGCATAGAGTATAATTAAGATTTAAGCCTTTTCAGATTTGTTAGCTATAAGGTGTTTTTTTAATTTTTATGTTTTACTTTTGAAATTGGCAGTTGGACATTAAATTATTTGAATACTACTAGTATTGTCTCATCAAAATACATGGCAAATATGAGAATACTACTTTGATGAGAAGGCCCATGAACTATAATATATACATCTTCATGTACCCTAACCTACAGGCATCTATAAACCAAAGATATTTACTTGGAAATTGAAGCAATTCAAAAAAAATTCTGAAAGTATTCCAAGGCTACAGGCAAAAAAAGAAGTCTTTACTTTAGTGGAAAATCATCTTCCTTGCTGCCAATTAACATTACCAAATGTGAATAGTAACAATATTATATTTTAGTATCTCAAAAATATTCAAATAGACAAAATAATAATATATATCTTATCTGTATGTGTAAGTTATTGTTTAGATTCAGTATATAAATGCAGGAGACTGAGAAACACCTTCTCCTGTGAGAAAGAAACAATTCTCTGTTTGAATGGGGTTTCATTTAACTTCTACATAGTCCCCCTTTATCTGTGGTTTTGCTTTCTGGGCTTTAAGTTACGTGTGGCCAACTGTGGTCCAAAAACTTTAATGAAAAATTTCAGAAATAAACAATGTATAAGATTTAAAAAATGTGCTATTCTGTGTACTATGATGAAATCTCTGGGAGTCCCCCTCTGTCTGGCAGGGGAAGTGAATCCTCCCTTTTATCCAGCATCTCCTTGCTATTTACACTCCCACTAGTCACTTACTAGCAATCTAGGCTATCAGATGGGTTGCTTCAGTATCACAGTAAGGGTTCCAGAAACCCTCACTTTAACTAATAATGGTCTCAAAGTGCCAGGACAGTGATGCTGACAATTCAGAGAGGCCAAAGAGAAGCCTTGACGTGCTTTCTTTAAGTGAAAGTTCTCAATCTAAAAAGGCATGTTGTCTTCCACATTATCACAAGAAGGGTGGGTACAGTACAGTAAGATCTTTTGAAAGGGAGAGACCACATTCACATAACTTTTATTATAATATACTAGAGGCCCGATGCACAAAGATTCGTGCAAGAATGGGCCTTCCTTCCCCTGGCTGCCTGCACCGCCTTCGCTCCAGTCAGAGCTACCTTTCTACCTTTGTTCTGGCCTGATGACTCCTTTCTGCCTCCCCACACTGCCCAGAAGCCCAAAGTGGCTGGGGCGGGGTGGAACACCTGCAATCCGCCCCACCCCAAGCCGCTTGGTGCCTGTGTATGCAAATTAACCCACCTTCTTTGTTGGGTTAATTTGCATAGTCACTCCTGATTGGCTGGTGGGCATCACAAAGGTATGGTCAGTTTGCATCTTTCTCTTTTATTGTTGTAGATTATTGTCACTGTTCTATTTTATTGTTATTGTTAATCTCTTACTGTGCCAATTTGCAACTTAAACTTTATCATAGATATGCGTATATACGAAAAGCATAGTTTACATAGAGTTTGGTAGTATCTGCAGTTTCAGGCTTCTACTGTGTGTATTGGAAGGTATCCCCCATAGATAAGGGAGGACTACTTTACTGGATTAGAGGGCAGTTTTAAATCAAACATGTATAAATGTGTAATCAAATCTCCTTTAACTGCCCATGTGGATTACAAGTTTCCAAGTGATTTAATCAGTGCTTGGCTAAGTGACAGATGTTAGTATCAATGTTAACACCATATGGTGTTATTAGTATCTACAAATAGACAAGAGAATAATAAAAATTCTATACCAATCCTTTAAATTCTAACTTTATGATTGATGACTTTACAAGTAACATCTTGTTTCAAAAGTCGCTGTTAAAAAACAAACAAAAAAACTAGCTATGCAAAAAGTGAGTTTTTTTATGTAGCATGCTTATTTTTAAAATTTTTATTAACAGCCAGATATAAATTGTTGGAGAATTAATCCTGTAAGGGTGTAATCATATTAGTAATAGAAAACTGAATTCAACAATTTGAAATCATATATACTAGTATATATGGTGTTTCCTTAATGTACTTTAAAAAAAACATTTAAGATTATCAACTATATTTAGAACTATGCATTGGAAATAAAACAATTGGTGTTAGCATTAGCACCCGGATATGGAGAACAACAACCCTGAGGATATTATCAAGGCATAAAGATACACATAAAAATTTTATTCTCTCACTTTATTCCTGCATAACAGTAATTACTAGAATCCAAATGCAAAAATATTTTAGGAAAAGACTTCCTCATGCATGTGACCTAATTTGTAAGTACAAACTATTCAATAAAGGACACTATACAATTTATTTTTCCCCTCAAGCAAAATATCTCTTAAATGTTTTATAAATTTTAAATTCCCACAATATGAGCCCATATCCTAGAGCACAGTCATCATTCAAAACATTGCCACAAATCAAATGCAATAAATCCTATTTTCTCTTCCTAGCAATTGAATGAAATTTGAGATCTGAATAACTTGATTTTCTTTCCAGTGATCTTTGAAAGTAAAGTGGAGTAAAGAAAATGCTCTTTGCTCTTTTTATGGAACTGGGATATTTTTCTATGTGAAACATACACTCCATCTTTTCATTAAGAGTTTTATTTATCATCTAAACCAGGGGTGGGCAAACTTTTTGACTCAAGGGCCACAATGGGTTCTTAAACTGGACCAGAGGGCCAGAACAAAAGCATGGATGGAGTGTTTGCGTGAACTAATATAAATTCAAAGTAAACATCATTACATAAAAGGGTACGGTCTTTTTTTTCAATAGTTTTATTCATTTCAAATGGGCCGAATCCGGCCCGTGGGCCGTAGTTTGCCCACGGCTGATCTAAACTCTTCATTTGAAAAGTATTTTACAACTATTTTGAATTTAAAGACATTTTCATGCATATGGATGTTTTAAGTTTTGTGGAGGTTATGTGAGGGACTTCTGTATTGCACATCCAGATAACTGATATTGCAGATACAAACAAGGCTTACAACTGAAGGATCAGTCTTAACCTAACTGGATCCATAAGAAAATGGTAATTATATACCAGAAAGCTCTCATATTTACTTGTTGTAATATTTTTAATTAAATTGATGTATGTGTGATGTTTAAATATTGGAAATATAGAGGTGTGGGAACTATGTATATATGGCATTCAGTTACAGAGCCTAAGTCACTAAGACAGCATCCTATGTAATAAAAGAGTAATATGCAAATTAACCATCACTCCATCACTCCCACACTCTGTCACAAAGATGGCAGTGGCCAAGGAGCTGGAGCGAGCAAAAGGCTTGGGTTGCCCTGGTGATGGAGGAAGCCAAGCTTCCTGCCTGCCCTGCTGGCCTTCAGCTTTGCTAAAGGCTACAAAGTTTCAATTATAGAAGATAAATAAATCCCAGATACCTGCTTTCAGCCGGCGGGCATGCCCAGCCTGAAAACGGCCACCAGCCCCAGACCCAGGCTGGCCAGGCACCCCAGTGAAGATCCCCACCCTGAAGGAGGTGTGACCAGCCTGAAAGGGGCCCTAAGCTTTTCACCCAGGCTGGCCAGGCACCCTAGTGGGGACCCCCAACTTGAAGGGGGTGTGGTCAGCCTACAAATATCCCTCAACCCCTCACTCAGGCTGGTCACACCTCCATGGGGTGAGGGTCCCCACTGGGGGGCTTTACCAGCCTTCAAACAGCCATCAGCCCCTCACCCACGCTGGCCAGGCACCCCAGCGGGACGCCCACCCTGATCCAGGACACCCTTCAGGGCAAACCAGCCAGGCCCACCCATGCACCAGGCCTCTATTCTATATAATAAAAGGGTAATATGCAAATTGACCCTAACAGCAGAATGACTAGACATGACTGGTCACTATGACACATACTGACCACCAGGGGGCAGACTCTCAATGCAGGTGATGTCCCTTGGTGGTCAGTGAGCTCCCACAAGGGGAGCTCTGCTCAGCCACAAGCAAGGCTGATGGTTGCCAGTACAGCGGTGGTGTCGGGAGCCTCTACTGCCTCCTCAGCAGCGCTAAGGATGTCCAACTGCAGCTTAAGCCTGATCTCCAATGGCAAGTGGACATCCACCAAGGGCTGCCAGGTTGCCAGAGGAATGTCTGACTGCCAGCTTAGGCCCAGTCCCCTGTAGAGCAGACCTAAGCCAGCAAGTGGACATCCCCTAAGTGGGCCCAGATTGCGAGAGGGTACAGGCCAGGCTGAACGCCCCCCAGAGTGCACAAATTTTTGTGCACTGGGCCTCTAGTATATATATGTATATGCCTAATACGCAAAGTGTCCCTCAGGAGTTTGACTGGGAGTTCAATTGCTCGCTATGAAATGCACTGACCACCAGGGGGTGGCGCAGAATGAAGAAAGGCCCCAGCTGGCAGCCGGGGAAGGGAGGCACTGGCTGGCAGCTGGCAGCGGCTAGGGACCCTACCCGTGCACAAATTTCATGTACTGGGCCTCTAGTAAAATAATAAAGTAATACAGCCTTACATATTAAAGTAACTAGTTTCTTTAACATTTTGAGATATTAAATTTTAGTATTTAATAAACAAAGTGTAATTTTGCTTTAAAACAGTATAATCTTATTGCATTAGAGTTCACTGTGTGTTGTTAAACACTATGAGGAAAGGTTTTCCATGTTCCTGTTTTATTTGATAAGAAATATGAAATCATTGTGAACTTTTGTAAAAATTTGATTCATTGTCTTTTGTGAAAGGTTACTCTCACTATGTCCCTTCCTTTACCTGATCGTTTGTATATCCAGCTGAATAATGGTTTTCTGAGAAAATGACCGTCCAAAGTAACCTTGGAACATGCTACAAACTCTGTACTAGTATATTGACAATCTCTTATGCTGATCCACCGGAGGTTTTATACTACATATTCCCCATCCTTGAACTTTTTTGTTTTTATTAGATTTGCCAGTATACTATATATATAAAAATATTTTTAAGAAAGCTATGTGCGTGTTATATCTACAAAATTCTTCATATCTAATGATGATTTTCTACTGCTCCCATTCATGAAAGAGAAAAAATATCTTAATTATATATATTGGGCCTCAGACTTTTCCTCAAACTCTGCAGAAGTTAGTCCAGTTGACTTCTGACACATCATGTAGAAAAGACCTATGTCATACTATTCTTGTCTTTTAGCCAGTATTTTTAAACTATTCTACCAGGATACTTAATGGATTATGTTTTCAGTTTTAATTATCATATAAGTTATGGAAAAGGGAAAAAAGAACTCTGCTGAAAAACTGCAATGTTCCATCTTACTTTCCTTTTCTAAGAACTCCCACAGGAAAATATGTTTGAAGAATCTTTAGTTTTTCCTTTTGTTACCTCACTAACCCTACATAATATGATTAGGATATTATGTCTTGATTTGTAGACTTTACATATTATTTATTGATATCCTTGAGGGGGCACAACAATTTAGAGAGTTACCTACATCTTCCCGCCAACAGTTTGAAATTTTTAATATGTGATTTAGTTAATTCAATAATATTTAGAAATAATAATCTAAACATTTAGCTCATCTCCATATCCGTGCAAGACCACAATAGAATGATACAACTAAATCTCTCAGTAGCTAAGAAGATTCACACATATCTCAGATATGAAGAGAGAGCAGACAAGTGCACGGTCAGTCCATAGCTAGGGAAGGAAAACAAGGAAGAATCAAACATTGCTGAGCATATTCAGCTGGGAAGCAGAGGCCTGATGCTTCACTTGGAAGCGATAGCTTCACACCCCAGGGAATCGCATTGTCCCTTCCCCGCTCAGGTACCGGACTGTTGTGGGGAGCAGGGGGAGATAAGGACATGTGCACTAAAGTCAAAATGGCTAACGGGGAGGCTCTTGGCCACTGAGGCCTATCAGTCTAACCTGGGAAAAAGATAGTTGCGTAGGGGTGGAACCCAGTGCAAGCCCAGGAAATGTTGGTTAATTTGAAAAAGCTTCTGGTTCCTCCCAAGCCTGTGAATACATAATTTCAGGAGGCAAAGAGCCCCCGCCCTTCTGACCCATATAAAGAATGGTGACCATGTTTGCCATTTATTTGTAACAGAAGACAGTTTTTGTATTTATGCCTATGTTCTATGCAAACATTAAAACTATCTCACAAGGTAGTCTTGAAAACATCTTTATTTCAATTTAAGATATAGAATAGCTAGAATTATATATTACATATCTAGTACTAAGAACATGAGAAAAGTATGTGGAGAAGAAATTATTACTATAAATTTTTACACACTAACTTATTTTAATTTTGTTATGGGATGATGTTATAGAAGTGTTTGGGCTCTGTCTGGCTCCTTCAGTTGTCATGGTGATGGAGAGTTCCAATTTGTGGAGTTTCATAAGGCTGGTAAGCACTAAATAAGGAAACCAAATATTATACTATGCTAATAATTCAAATGGAGCCACAGCTCCATTTAAACTTTTGTCCTCATTAATATTTTAATTGTTTTATTAGCATAATATTAGTAACATTCACAAATGGTAGTTTTGCTTCTATGTCTTATAATTAATGGTAAATAATAGAGAAACTTGTAATCTTTTCGTTATCCAAATCACTTTGGACAACTTTATTAGCATATTTGACATTTTTATCATTCCCATGGTGCTATACAAAAATGTATCAGTGAATTTACATTAGTTGGTTACAGTTAAGAAAGTTGTATATTGATAAATATGATGAAGATAATATTTTTAAAGCAAAATGATATATATCCATATTCTTTAAGTCTACTATACCTGTGCTAAAATATGTTTATTTCTTTGTTTTTGTTTTTTATTATTACTTCTAACAAACACCCCAAAAGAGAGACTGAGTACATAATACTTTATCGGGTTCTTCTCCAAAGTCACCTTTCAAACTTACCTTGCCTACCATGCTTTTCACTCAACTTAGGCTACCATTCAACAGATCTAGACTACGGGAGAAAAGACGTGGACAGTGTGTAATAGTCATGATTGTGACAGGAGCAGGGTGACACTTTAGGGTGTGAACAGAGATTGCCAAGTGGAGTAATTTATTATCAGAGGAACTAAAATGGAGCCAGGGGGCCATGAGAAAGTTTGTCTTACATACATTCCACCCAGCTTGTTTCTCCATGAACTTCTGAATTTCTGAGCCATGTCTGAACCTCATCTCTTCACTATGGCACCTGGACAGTCTTACCCGGACCGTCTGTGTGCCTTACTTAGAAAGGACCCAATCTGTTTTATCAACCAGCATTCTTCAATTGCATGATAGACTCAGCCAATCCTTACTAACCTTGCCAGAATCTTTCATTTATAACATCCAGCCTACTAAGACTTTAAAAGCCCTGCCTTTCTTTATTCCCACTCAAGCACACTGCTACCTAGTTGTGTGTATCCCAGTTGCAACCTCTGACCTCAAATAAATGCTTTTATTTCTTCTTTATTTTAAACTTCTTTCCGGATTAACAAGAGAGAGTAAGGCAAGGAAAGAAAGATGAACCTAAGGGCTAACGTTACAAATAAGAACCGTGCATATTAATTAAATATGTAGAGGCAGATTTCTGTTCTAGCGCAATCTGTGAAATAGCAATATAAAGACTTTTGAAATATTGTGGTGTCAAGCCATAAAAATATTTTATCATAGCTTACATAAAGTCTCTGTTTCAATTCATCCCAAGGCGGAAAAACAAAAAAATACAGAGAGATGAATTTGTTTCACCCTCATCTTCATGATTCAGATGAAGTTAACCTTCAGTGTGATTGATAGTGACCTAGTTTGAAAGAACAGTAGAAGGAAGATGCTTTTTATGTGAAATTAGCTAATTCAAAGCCCTCCAATGTAAGTGTAGTGCAGGAAGCAAGGCCATCCTCCAGAGAGAATGAAAGAAAAGGGCTCTGTGCTGTCACTTTCAGATCAAAAGAAGCTGCCTTCTGCAGAGCCAGGCAGGGGAGTGTAAGGGCTCAGTTTGAAGCTAAGCAACGTGAGGACCTCTTAGACATTCAGAGGTGCCCGGTTCTATTGGCAGAGGCATCACTGGAGAACACAAATACCACTGAGAGAAGCCAGCCTCTCCGACCTTCTCTTGGTGGCCCTGTGTTACTATTTTTAGGGCAAAGTCCTTTTGCATCCTTTTGCCCTTTGGGTTTCAGACAGTGAAAGACAGATATGCGGGATTTAGAACTAGATTTAACAAACCTTATATCCCTGTCTAATATGTCACTTTCTCTTTCTCATAGAACACAATTAGTTGTTTCAAAAAGAAGGGATGTGGGTGGAATAACAAGAAAATATGCTTTTTTTCCCCTTCTAATTTTTAAGAAAGTAGTAGAGCATTTTTGCACTCTTATGAAAGCAGGAAATTATTTAGGGTGTTGTAAAGAGGGCAGCAGGCAGGTTTTTATGGAAAATAAAGGTAGAGAAATGGAGGAGGTGGCTAGATGAGACTGGAACAGAAGAGGTGAAGTCATTCCTCCTGCCTGACTCTCAGCCTTTAAGTCCAAGAATCTAGGCCAGGAAACAGATGCTGTCAGGTAAGCCTAAAACCTGCCGCTTTCATAGAGCCAGCTCATCCCACACTCAAACCACCAGCTGTAGCTCATCTCAGCTCTGGGCATGTCCCTTTCCATCACTGAAGGGCCTGGCTGAGAGCAAATGCCCTGTCTGTGCTTTATAAATAGAGACCGCAGAATTTGTTCCAGCTTTCCCATTGCTCTCTGAGAGCAAATATTGTCTGTAACCTTCTAAACTTTTGATATTCCTCTCAGAGCTATACATTTGTGTTCTGTGAACTATGAATTTCTTTGAAGATATTACAAAACAATGCATCAAAACAAAACTTCTCTCTAAAACAAAACAAAGTAGGGCGGTACTGAAAATAATAATAGTAATAATAATAATAACAATAATAATAGCCTACAAAACCCACCTGCCTTTTGTAGACAATTCCGTGGGCTACAGGAAGGTGATTATAACCCAAAGTCATTTTCCCTGCTTAATTGTATTGGGTACCCCCATCATCAGTGCAAAAAGAATGAATATCAGAGAGTTTTGTGCTAACAAAGGGGCGGGACTAGGGAGTATGGTCCTGCCATGCTCTCTCTTGTCTTGTGCCTCCTACACATTTCATCACACTTCATTCCGTTTTTCCCACTTCTTCCTTTTTAATAACCTTGAAATAAATTTCAACATTTGTAAGGATTTAAAATTCATCATTTCCTTTCTGTTAAGCTAAAGATACAACATTTTTTAAATGGAAATCAATACCAGTCAGCCACAGCAACATTTTCAATAAAGATCAGGCACGACTATATGGGTGAAAAATTATGAAACTATCCACTGGTTATGAGTACACAGGTCGCTAATACTGCAAAATTAAACATGTTTATGGTAATGAGTAGTCAGGTTATAAAACAGGTACCTCATTGTTTGAATACATCATCATAAAATTAGTAACTTATACATTTGCACTTCATAAAAAAAGTGACCCTTGTATTTTAGTTTACATGCTTGAAATTTGATGTCACACAGTGAGATACAGATTGAATAATTGAAATAATATATATTTCTGAAAGATTATTGTCTAAGATAATTAGCTATACAGTGGGGCCTTGACTTACAAGTTTAAATTGTTCTGTGACGGAGCTTGTAACCCAAGTTACTCGTATGTCAAATCAACAGTGAACGAGTGAGACACGTGATGCTGGGCTGATGTGGCATTCACTGTGACGCTCGCTGCACCAACTAGAGGTGGGGTATCTGAAGCTGGCTCGTAACCCGAATTTTAGCTCGCAACTCAAAGCAAAAACTCAGCTGAGAGACGGCTCGTATGTCGAAAAACTCGTTAGTCAAGACACTCATAAGTCAAGGTCCCACTGTATTTATTTTTTTTAAAATCACTCAGGTGTCCTTTATAGAGAGTGCATTTTTCTGAGTTGAAGTTAAGGGTGTGGGGGATAATAGAGAAGAATTTGTAATATAATCCTATCTAATAAAAGATTAATATGCAAATTGACCATCACTCCAACAGACAAGATGGCCACCCCCATGTGGACATAAGATGGCCATCACAAGATGTCCTGCAGGGGAGGACAGTTAGGGGTGACAGGCCTGGCAGAGGAGGGCAGTTGGGGGTGATCATGCCAGCAGGGGAGGGCAGTTGTGGGGGACCAGGCCAGCAGGGGAGAGCAGTTAGGGGAGACCAGGTCAGCAGAGGAGGGCAGTTAGGGAAGACTGGGCTGACAGGGTAGGGAAGTTAGGGGCAACCAGGCCTGCATGGAAGGGCAGTTGGGAGTGACCATACCTGCAGGGGAGGACAGTTAGGGTTGACAAGGCCAGCAGCAGAGGGCAGTTGTGGGCGATCAGGCCAGCAGGGGAGGGCAGTTGAGAGGGACCAGGCTTGAAAGGGAGGGCAGTTGGGGGTGACCAAGCCTGCATGGGAGGACTGTTATGGGTGACCAGGGCAGCAGGGGAGGACTGTTAGGGGCAATCAGGCTGGCAGGGGAGTGGTTAGGGGTGATTAATTTGGCAGGCAGAAGTATTAGGGGCAATGAGGCAGGCAGGCAGGCAGGCGAGTGGTGGGGAGCTAGCAGTCCTGGATTATGAGAGGGATGTCCAACCATAATCAGGCCTCAACGGGCAGTCGGACATCCCTCAAGGGGTCCCAGATTGGAGAGGGTGCAGGCTGGGCTGAGGGACACCCCACGTCCCGCCCCCGTGCATGAATTTTATGCACTGGGCCTCTAGTTTGTATATAAAGACAGTGGAGGTGGTGATGTTTCAAAAGGGGAATGTAGAGAAAAACACAGGGATGAGACAGGTGACTGGGAGGCTTCAATTTGTAGAGATGACTTAGAGAGCTGTTAAACATGACAACACTCACCCTGGTGGTTCATATTGTGGGCAGGCCTATTCTTATTAAGCTCAATACTGTCTTCCTATAAATATGGCAATAATTAGAAAGCTGCCACCTCTGTTGGTAATATGTAATAGTGCCTGCCTGAGTATATAATAAAACATTATTTGGGTAATACAAAATCAAGTGTTAATGAGTTTCCAATAATGTCTTTCTTCATAATACATGTTAATTTGTTAAATAAAAACAAATTTAAAAATTCCCAAATATTTATAATTAAGACCAAAAAGAAACAAAATATTGCCCCAGAAGCATGTTTGAATGCTGTGCTTGTTAGATTTTATAAATCCAAAATCTGAGTATCAAGATTGCAGTTTTCAGATAGTAGCAATAACTGAGAAAACTGCTGAGTCATAATTAAACTGTAATAAATCAAAGTGATTTGATGACAGTGAGAAAAAAAGATGCTCAAACGAAATGTAAATAAATGCACATACAAATAAAATGTCTTTGGAAGTTATCTTTGTGTACTTATCAATATACCTGTACACTCATCTTTAATGCAGGTAAACTTAAGGCAAGTTTTATGCATTGTAGAGAAAAAGAAAAGCAGAGACCTTGGTATTACTAATTGGACAATAATCAACTTAAAATTTACTTTTTTAAAATATATTTTTATTGATTTTAGAGAGGAAGGGAGGAGAGAGATATAGAAATGTCAATGATGACAGAAAATCATTGATTAGCTGCTTCCTACACTCCAGCACTGGAGATTGAGCTTGAAATCCAGGGATATGACTGACCGGGAATTGAACCATGACCTCTTAGTCTATAGGTTGATGCTCAACCACGGAGCCATGCTCACAGACTAAAATTTACTTTGTATTATAATACCAAGAGTAGAAATATTGAGACTAACTATTATCAGATTTAGATAATGATTTTGCAAAAATCTAAGAACATAATATAACATTGTTATATTTTATTGATGTTCTTAACTATATTATTAATTTAATGGATGAGAATTCTCCATCACTTTCTATGAACAAACTGGATTTGTTTATTTTAATTGGCATGTTGCTGTTTACTAGTGAGGTGGAGAATCTCTTTGTAAAAATGTGTAAATATGTATGTATAGATATATAAATATATTGAACTTACTTTTATATCTTTTTTATTTCAAGTTCTTAGTACAAATTAGGTACAGTCGCTTGCTAATATTAGACATTGTAAATAGCTTCTCTTAATATGTGACCAATATGCTTACTTTGTCTGTAAATATCAATAGAATTTGAAAAGGCAATCCTACTTCACTGATTTATAAGACCATTGTAATGATACAGCAATAGTAAAATAGTATTATAAACAATGAGATTTAAATTTACACAAATTTCATAGGTAAAAATTTAATAAAATAGTACAACCAAGTATAGGTGAGGATAAGTGAAAACAAGATCACTTTGAATTTGGTTTAGGACTTTAAACTTGCTCAGACAGTCTGGGGAATATTCTGGACATTTTATAGAAATTAAATAAGCAAATATTCTTTGACCAGAAAATGGATCGAATACTTATTTTGTACTTGAGTACTTATTGTCACACAAGAGTTCAAAAACGACAGGCACATGGATATTTTTTACAGGTCAATAATAATAGCAGATATCTTAGGGGGAACATTTCTTTCTCTGGCAAGAGAATTCTGATCTATGAAATGTTGGTTATCTAGGATTACCAAATATTAACACACCCAGAGTCTATGGATTTATAGCACATGGCTCCCGTAGAGAGTGTCATATAGGTGTGTAAATATCTATATATCCTACCTAATAAAAGAGAAACATGGTAATTAACGTAGGACCGCTACCCTTCCCATTGGCTAATCAGGGCGATATGCAAATTAACTGCCAGCCAAGATGGCAGACGGCAGCCAGGCAGCTTGAAACTAACATGAGGCTTGCTTGCTTTAGTGATGGAGGAAGCCAAAGCTTCCCTGCCTGCCTTGCCTGCCTCTCAGCTGCACTCTC
>NW_006289813.1:14282482-14296356 GCF_000327345.1 Myotis davidii | reverse complement strand
CTCTGCCACCCGGGAGCAGGCCTAAGCCAGTAAGTTATTATCTCCCGAGGGGTCCCAGACTGCGAGAGGGCACAGGCCAGGCTGAGGGGCCCCTCCCTTACCCCCCCGAGTGCACAAATTTTTGTGCACTGGGCCTCTAGTACATATATAAAAGCCTGAGTGACCAAACAACCAGTTGACTGGTAGCTATGATGCGCACTGACCACCAGGGGGCAGATGCTCAACACAGGACTTGTCCCCTGGTGGTCAGTGCACTCCTATAGTGGGAGCGCTGCTCAGCTGACCATTGGGCACCAGACACAGGGCTCATGGCTGGCGAACGCTGCTGTGGCGGTGTGAGCCTTTCCTCATTGGGACTGACTGTGTGCGAGCCCATGGCAGGTGCAGCAAGGCCAGGATGAGTGGGAGAGGCAGGCAGGAGTGGCAGGTAGCCTTGGACTGCTGGTTTTCGCCCGATCCCCACAGGCCTGGCCTGTGGGGATCGGGCAGAAACCGGCAGTGTGACATCCTCTGAGGGGTTCCAGATTGCGAGAGAGTGGAGGCCAGGCTGAGGGACCCCACTAGTGCACAAATTTGTGCACCAGGCCTCTAGTCTAAGTATAAAATTCAGATGTTTTAGGACCTAAGTGATGTTTGTATAATTGACCACCTCTCACTTCAGACATTTTTCAAAGCCTGAGTATATCCAATATTGGAAAAAAAGGACCTAGGAAGTATTGTAAGAGACCCTGGATCTCTGTCTTATTTGCCTGTGCATTTTGATTATTTGTATTCTATTTTTTAAAAAATATATTTGCTTATTGATTTCAGAGAGGAAGGGAGAGGGAGAAAGAGATAGAAACAACTATGGTGAGAGAGAATCATTGATCGGCTGCCTCCTGCACACACCACCACTGGAGATTGAGCCTGCAACCCAACCCGGGCATCTGCCCTGACTGGGAATTGGACCGTTACCTCCTGGTTCATAGATCAATGCTCAACCACTGAGCCAGGCTGGTCAGGCTGGTAGGGCCTTTGAATTAATTACAAACTTTTGAGTGGGTGAGATTTGTAGTTCACCAGAGTCTACCTGACATTCTGATCCTCTTTGTTATTGAAATGGACTTTCAAGTTGTTTTGAAATATATGCTTAAGTTGAGTAGTATACTCTAGAAACAGATCCTCAGCTGAAAATCTGCTTGTGGAAACTTACTGGCCTCTGAAGCTGGGTGGGCTTTCAGAGGTCACTCTAAATGAGGCAAGAGAGCTGGAATTTGTACCACTCATTGACTAATCATTAAAGGAGTGATCCCCCCCCCCTCCCCCAGGGAAAAGCTCAAACTTCTTGAATTGGCTCCTTCTACCTAAAATACCATTTGATAGATGACAGCTCAGCCCAATCTGCTTCAGCTACAGGGACTGTTTGATTGCTATCACCTGGAAAACATTGAGATAGAACTTCTCATATAAACCCTACTTGGGATAAAATGAACCATGGTATCTAGAATAATAAAAGTGTAATAAACTAATTAGATTGGACATCCTTCTGGACGACCTTCCAAACGAAGCGGGGGCTATGAGGGAAGTCTGCGTTCCAGGTGCCAGAGGGAAGCTGGTGCCAGCAGCCGGGGGAAGGAAGGCCTACTCTTACACGAATTTTGTGTATCGGACCTCTAGCTTTTTTATAAACACATAAATACAGTTGTTCTTATAAGATACTGGCCATGATTCAGAGCCACTGATTCTTTAAGGAATGATAAAGGAGCATGATAAAGAAGATGAGTAAAGAAACTATCAGAACTCATTCTTCATCTGTTCCTCTGAGTTTACTAACCCAGTCATAGGTAGAAGAGTCTACTACTTTTAAATAACTCCCCACTATGACAGACCCTGCACCAAGAGGTTTGCTTGGCAAGCTATTGGTGCATTTCCTCTTCTTCTGGGCCTTCAGTTAAAATGTATGTGACCATGCTTTTGAAGTTAGGCATGGTCACATGACTAGGTTTTGAGAAAAAGAAGGTGAAGAGAAGTGAATTGCAAGGCCTATAGGCTTAGCCCACTGGATATTTTTACGTTCAGTCCCTTATTCTTGTTTCCCTTCCTGATGATCTTAGGTGCAATGGAATGGGGCTTTGGAACCTAAGGAATGTAACTCCATGTAAATAAAGCCTTTTACCAAATCTCATTCTCCCTGGAGGCCTTCTGAAAGTGCTCACTTCAGCAGTACCCAAAGAACCTCAACCCCACCCCATGAGTGAGGGAGGAATTTGATCCTCTGGCAATAGAAGTACTTGTTGAGAGAGGAGAGAGAGAGAAAGAGATGAGGGAGGAGAGAGAGAGAGAGAGAGAGAGAGATTTCCTTCTTAAAGGGGAGAGATAGAGAAGGGAGGAGAAAGAGAGGAGAGCGAGAGACAGAGAGAAAGAGAGAGAGAGAGAGAGAGAGAGAGAGAGAGAGAGAGAGAGAGAGAGAAAAGAGATAGCGATAATAAAGTGAGAAGAGAAAAAAGTTAAAAATAAAATCCTAAGTTAATGTGAGGTGAAGAAGAATAACCACTGAACAGGAATACACATACTGCTTTTTTGTAGGTCAAGCATGTCAAACTCACAGCCCATGGGCCGCATGTGGCCCACAATGAATATATTTTGCGGCCCAGCCAATATAATGGTATGTAAGAAATGTTTTAATAAAAATTCAATAACTTAATTTTTACAATATCCTGTTATACATAATTATTAACAAGATAGTCCACTAAGCACTGATTACTATAATCCTGTTGCATTCATTTCCCTTACGCGCCTTATACGCAGGCACACCTTTTCTCTCCACTAATACTAGCAGCGGATATTTTAGCCAATTGCCATGTCATTAGTCTTGTATTGACGTGTTTGGTGTATGTAACAGGAGCTACTTCACTTTCAGAGAAGAAGAAAAATAGGTTTATTTGTATTACACTTGTTAATTTGTGCAGTTATTCAGTGTCTGGTAAGTTAATGTTCAAAAAAATTTTAATTTTTATTAAAATGTTCTATTATTTTATGTTAATGATTACTCATTTATTTCAGCCCTTTGTATTCAGCATGTCTCTATCAAAATAAACCTACGTTTCTATGGAAATTGAAACTTCTGTTTTTTTGCGACCCACATAAACTTAAACCTTGTTTATTTGGCCCATGTTAGCCTTTGAGTTTGACATGCTTGGTGTAGGTGATCTGATTGTAATGATTATCCATTTTATCAATCATTTCAACATGACTTTTACACGTTTCAGAAATCTGCTTAAAAGTTATTTCACAAAATGTATTTTCCACCTAAACCACCTCTGCCTACTCCAGCGTATATTATTAAACATATAATTGAGAATTAATTCATTTTGAAAAAAAAAGGGACACATGTTAGTTTTCTTCATTTGAATTTTAGCTTAGTAGAAAGTATTTCACTTGAAGAAACTGAAACATTATGGTGCTAAATTTGATTTGTTGCAAATACAGCTTACCTTTCTTATTAGATTATTAAACTCTCTCTACCCTTCTCTATATAGGTTGGTGATACTCAGTACAATCCATCAGGTAATGTAGACAATCCCAGAAACAAGGTATTACAGCATACCTGATACTACTATAGTCATTCGAATGAGAAACAGTGTACTGATTATGACAATATGGCCTTGAAGTCTAACATGCTAAGAATGATTCACTTTTGAGCAGACAAATTTAATCTGTGATACAGATATGTCTTAGGTTAGGAAGGAGTTTATACACATTGCAGTCTGTAAACATCGCAGTACATAAACATGTACTTAAGGTTATAAGGTTGTAAATGTCTTAAGGTTGGAACCAGTGTGAATCTTTCTTTCCAGTTTTATTGAAATTTGGTTTATGTTAATTGAAGAGAAAGGGAATATCCCCAGTTTTATTATAAGTCTGCTGCTGTTGTGTGTCACCTTTTACACCAGCATCCTTTACAGTCCCACCTTGCTATAGAGGTAATAACAACTACTAAAGTGATAGGGGTGAGGGACTGGTATTACATGCCACATGCAGTGTAGCTTAGAATTACCTGTCTTCTATAAATATTGGCAAGGACGGGATATATGTAAGAGCAAAGTTAATAGACTAAGTCTTTCTGTGGCTTTACTTAGCCTTTCAGCTTTAGAAAATATGCTACGTTGTATGTTTGTTTTCACCCTTTTTATATTATCCTGCATGTCGTCACATGAGACATCATAAACAAGGCAATGCTTCTGAAATATTATAAATGCGAAGAAACAAACTGAACTGGGCATTTCAAATTATACTGTCTCTAGACATAAGTGAAAGTCCCTTTATGTATAGCTTTAATGGTAATTGGATCACTAACCCTTGGGAAAATCCATGTTCTAAATCTCCCTCTAATATTATTTTCTGTTCTTCATACAGTTTGAGTCTAAATCCTGACTCACACATACCTGTGTTTTTCTGTTGAGAGGCCAGTAAGCCTTTCTGTGCATGCAGTGGTCCTTAGCTCCGTCTTCTTTGTGCATGTTATTTACAGTTTGTAGGAGTGCTGAACAACTTCAAACAAGCTCGCGTCTGAAGTAAACATATTTTTGGGTGCCCGGCGAGTTGTGGAGCAATTCCTTGACCTTTCCTCTCATTTACTGAAGCAAATCAAAGTGTATTTCAAGTAGTGCAGCCTAAAGTCATTCTGAGAGCAAAGTTGCAGCATAAAAGTAGTTCACCCCTGAATGTCCTCAGCTAGTGATTCTATTCTTGACTCAAAAGAGCAAATAGAAAAAAAAAATTTTTTTGAAAGAAATGCTGTGGATGGCAGTATTCTTTAATAATGTCCAAAGTCGTTGATGAGATAGCTTGTTCCATTTCACGTGTATGAAGTGACTGCTTTGTAAGACATGTGACTGAGACAACAGCAGAATAACTCCAGAGGATAGCATATTCTCAGATGTCAAAAACTTAAAGTTGTTTTTTTTTTTATTATGGCTAATTGTAAATTGCCTATATACAGAGAGTATCAGATATAAAGAAAAGTTATATATAAAATAAGTAAAAGATAACATTTTCCCCTCAGAGCTATAGTTTTATCTATAACCTCAAATAAGAAATGCTGATATACTAGTAACTTGCTTTACTATAGGTATTAATTAAAATAGGGACCAAATATTTATTAAAATCAGTTATTATAATCATATTAATAATCAAATTATATCCAAGCAGATTGAAATGAGTTAAGTTCCTAAAATTCTGGAAAGTTAAAGATATTAAGTGTGTAGATAGCACCTACATTACTCACTTTAGTGAAGCCATAATACTAAGCAAGAAAGTATAATTTTAAATTCTATTAAAACACTATAGTGTGATAAATATGTTTTCTTTGTTAGTCATTTAAATCTATTATTGATATTACTCCAGGGCAGAAATACTGTATTTATCAATTTATGTTGTATAATTATGTGAAACAATCTGTTACTAATTTCCAATATTTTCTTAAGCACATTATACATATCTTAAAAATTACTATGATGTATAAGGTTGGAAAGTAATATATATTATGCCCAGTTAAAATTGTTCAACCACAAAACAAATTATAAACTGCTTCCTATTGAATTCCTGAAAACTGAAAATTATTAATTAAAATCACCATCAAAATTTTAATGAATCAGCCCTAGCTGGTTTCACTCAGTGGATAGAGCATCGTCCTGTGGACTGAAGGGTCCTGGGTTTGATTCTAGTCAAGGGCACATGCCTGGGTTGTGGGCTCGATCCCCAGTGGGGGGTGTGCAGGAGGTCACCAATCAATGGTTCTTTCTAAACTTTGATGTTTCTATCTCTCTCTCCCTTTCTCTTCCTCTCTAAAATAATAATAAAAAAATAATAAATTAGAGAATCAGCTCTATTTTAAGAGAGCTAGTTTATTCCATGTGAAGTATATTTTTCTTTATATAAAAACACAAATGTGTTAATATTTTTATGATACAGATTTCTAGAGACTAATCCTGTAGGTAATCACTCATTTGGCCCTGATTGCTCACTCCTCCCTGGGTTCATGCCGATTGACACATGGCTTTTTAGTGTTTTCCACTGAAGAGGTGTATGGGAAGGGCACAAGTGGGAGTGAATAACATTTTCCCACGCCTTGAATTTGGATTATGTCATATGCCTTGTTTTGGCCAATTGAATGAGATGAAAGTGTTAGCATGCTTGCTTCTGAATGAATGTATAAGAAGTGGTAGATTTTTCTGTAGGTTCTTCACATGTCTATCATCACCATGAAAAGAATATCTCTAAACTAGCTCACTGATCCAAAAGAAAAGATGTGGTGACAAGTAAAGCACAGCCATGAGTTCAGCTGAATTAGAGAGGCCAGATTCAGTCCGCCAAATACCTTGTATTTCCAATGTATAGGTGACCAGCAAGTTCAGACTAAAATCCAGCCTGAAGCAGGTCTGATTGAATCTAGACCAAATGGAAATATGACCTAAAGAAACAGTAATTGTTGTATAACAGTGGGATGTTAGCACTGCTTGAATTATTACATAAATAGCTCAATGATGCACATATTCTAAATTTAAGAAAATTAAGAATGATAGGTGTGGGATGAAAAAATACAGTCCTGAAAATAACAGTTCATATAATTAAACTAGAGGCCTGGTGCATGAAATTTGTGCACAGGTAGGGGGCCTGAGATCTGGCCAGCGATCAGGGCCAATCGAGACTCTCTGGCTGCTGGCTGGGGCCTCTCTTCCCCAACTGCCAGCTGCCAGCTGGGGGCCTTCCTTCATTCTGCGCCACCCCCGGTGGTCAGCACACATCATAGCAAGCAATTGAACTCCCGGTCTCCTGGTTGAACTCCCAAGGGGACACTTTGCATATTAACCTTTCATATATATAGATAAGAATAATTGATGTTTTAGTCTCTTTTTGGAAGTCACAAATACTGTTAAATTTTATAGAATGATCTGCCCACAATCAAAAGCGTCATCATAAGTTTGGCATACGTAGCTAACTTAATAACTCCTTTAGAAATACTGAAAAAACTCTATTTATAACAAATTATGAAGTATAAGTATGTGCCTGCTGGTGTGTATTTTAGCAATGTCATTTATCCTTCCTTTAATTTCTTTCAAGGGCACTCATCTAAATGAAACATTATCAAGGACAAAAATAAGATCTAAAAATAAAGCAAATCTTACAGGATACCCTCTACAGATGGTGCTTGAAAGTTTACTTACAATCTTAAAAAAAAATGCAAAAGAAAATACATCATAAACTTAGAATCAGTGAAAAAAATGGCAAATTTTGGCATACCTACCTCTAAAGAAAATTACATTTGATTGACAATAATAGTACTGAAGTACATGATGAAAATACTACACAGAGGAAAATTGAATAATTATATCATAAAAAATGACAGAAAATAAGCATCATTCACCTAACATGCACTATAAGAATCATTGAAGGAAGAGATTTTTCAAAGTAACACCTTTTCAGTTAAATCTATATATACTTGATCACTAGTCCCCTCTCCATATTCTAGTAGCAAGATTATTCAGAACATTACCACACTAATTATGTGTCTACATTTGGGAGATAGATAAATATCTGAGAATAAAGAGAAAGTTAAATATTATAAGACTTAATTGAAATAATTTTAATGGAAATGTTAAGAATGGAAGTTTCAAGTAAGGAATCTACCATTCATCAATAACTCATTTGCATTTTCTAAAGGTTCAATATTGTGCTGTTTATAAACATAGAAACCAAATGTCCGTCAAACAAATTTATTTAAATTTTACTTAGATTTCTCACAGTCTCCTAAATATGCCGTTTCTCTTCACTTGGAAGTTCTGTTGACAGTGTCACTGCTTCCTCTCAATGGCCATGTTTACTTGTTTTCACTTGGACCACTGCTCTTCATCATGTACAAACTCCTCTGAGTTGTGTGCTAAAGATCTAGGGTCGATTGGTCGGTAATCCACAAGCCTAATTTTACAAGTTGGCTTGAATTTATTTTAAGAATGAATTCCTTTGCTGGATATTACACAAGGTACATAAATGCTAGCTACTATTAAAAAATCCCTAAAACCGCACAGGACTAACCAAATTGCTGGAAGTTTTACCCAAATGGTGTTACTTCCATTAAAAACCTTCTGTAAGAACAAGGTGTGTGTGTCCAATACAGATAGAAACACACACACACACATGAACACAGAATTAATTTTGTTTTAAACTTTTCCTTCAGTGCTTTCAATCTGAATAAAACAAATACATCATCTTTTTTTTTTTCTGGTAGTAATCTAAACAATTTTATCATGAGACCAGTTAAAGCAAATTAATCCAGTGTTTCTTGGTAGCAAAATGGTCTCTATTGGGTTTTTGTCAGAGAAAAAATATATTACTCCCATATCATATTCAATTTTCAACTAGAGGTAAGCTGATACAATTAAACACATTAGTGGCTCCTTAAGCAGAAAACTTCTTAATTAAAACGCAGTGACCAAACAAGAAATATGTTATAGTCTTCACACTACATTACACTATGACTAAATATAAGGAATAAGATTAATCTCATAATTAAGAGAAAAAGTTATAAGACTTATGAAAGAGAAGCCAGTGGATTTACTAGTATGTGAAGTTGCTTCTTTCAAATACACCCCAGATGAATGGCATTGGGAGGACCCTAAATTTACCTGTTATCGGGAAAGGGAAGAATTACATTTTTCCCATCCTCCCTACTTTAATTGGCACATTGGTTTTCCTTCTTTCACCCTATGTTTCTTAATATCTTGAAAGTTAAAAATCCACTGATTATTCATTCTAGTGAAACCTAAAAATTTTCCGGCCCTTTTTATGTTTATCCAACAAAGACATTTAGAGATTTGTGTTCCTTTTTTTTATAACAACTGACATATTGGCCAGAGTTAGTTTAATAATTTTTCAATATGTTGAGTGTATGTTTATTGTAAGACAGCTCAGAACACAGATAAACTCATGTGAAAGTTGACCAGCTAGAGTGTTGTATCCAATTCCATTCACCTAAATATTGAAGAAAGGGTACCTACAAAGAATTGCTGTATGACAGATTGTTGCTTGTCTAACCAAATCTCTGTCTCATACTTGTATACACTTTCATAATCTGTACATGGTGAGCTTTTGGATTCTTAATACTAAATCTTATTTGTTATAATATTTAACTCATTTGTGATTTTTAGAAAGGTTATTTATAAATTATCCAGATAACTGGCCAACTTGGGTCACTTTGCTTTAGAATTCACCATTCACATCATTCTATTTTCTATAATATGTTGGTGTTTAATTATACCTGCATACATTGGCAATACTACCATTGCTTTTTTACAGATAAAATATTTGAATCTCAGAGAAATTATGTATCATGCAAAAAGGCACATAGATAATAACTCTGGATTCAATAATGGACTACATTTCTGGCATAAACTCAATTTAGTATAATTTTAACTCATATCCTTTATTTGTTTAATGAGTCCAATCATAAAAACATAACATATTAAAAATAATTATGATTATTATTACTGATGTTTTATCATGTTAAGAAATTGCATAAAGTGATTTATACCCAGTATCTGCAATTTATATATTTACTCTGGAATTATATTTTTACAGATAAAGGCACCAAAGCTGAGCATTCTTCAGAACACCAACAGTTGGTTAGGGGTAAAATTGATTGAACTCTAGTATCTGTATTCTTTGTTCTATTTCACATCCATTTTCATTTTCTAGTAATTTCTTTTTACTTTCTGTAGAAAGGCAAAGGTTCTTCAGCTCTACTGAAATAATCAAAATGAATTTCTATTAACATAGTTATTCTTTATGTCACTATTTATAATTCAGTTCACGCTTTCCCTAAATAAATTTAATATCTAGCACAGAAGACATTTTCTCTTGTAGGTTTTCACGTTTCTAGTTTTCTTGCCTTTCCAATTGCTTTGCCTTTCCAATTTATTTTTTGCTCTTTCTATATCTCTCAATCTAACTTTCACTGCCATTTTCCCATCCTTGCTCTCACCTTTGATCTCCCTTTTATTCTCTCTGTCTCGCTTGGACTTATAGGTTAAACAATTACACTTTTACATGAGTATTTCCTTCACAATGTGGACCACTTAATTTACTATAACACTGGACATTACACCAAACAGTCGTGACATATAGAAACATAGTGTGATCTAGATATTATGGACTTAGGTCTCAGATTTCACATTGAAACATACAACTAGCAAAGAGTGTTATTATAATTAGCAGTAATAGCAGCCTTGTAGGCCTCTCATCCTTCAGTCCAAAATCCAGAAAACTTTCACGGAATATAAGGTCTGAATGTGAAATAAAATACGAAAAATAAACAAGTAGGAGCAGGAGTGGGGAGGTAGAGGACTAGCAAGCAAGGGGTCTGCAAGAAATCTGGGTACCAGTGAATGAATGGACAGTGCAGAGAAAAATTTGTTGTGGGGAAGCTAATGTCTGGATCATTTCTATTCAGTAGGGAAATTCCTCAAGGTTTCCAAATACATTACAGCTGGCTCTGAATGCTGGACAAACGACTTATCAGCATTGATCAAAGCTGACTTTGAGGGCGTCCTTCAAGTGCCTCTGAGAGCGATTTGAAACAAGTGCCACTTCCTGGTTCCCTTGTGTTTCTTATGGCTCCTAGTGAACATCAATAATATGAATTCCATTTTAATTTTTCTGTAAGGGATCTTATTTATAGGGCAATTTCCAGAGCAGTATCTTGTCTGTATGAAATGATTGCCAACTCAGGCAGCCGTTAAAGTTTACTGCTTAGGCCTTCCTTCAAGGTACAATATGGATATTACTTTCAAAAGTAATTTGGAATACAGAGCAAGAAGCCTGTGTTAACTCTTTGCAAACAACCTAACTTAGACAAGGACATTCTTGCCTTTTGAATTGATGCCTTGCTTTTCTAAGGTAACATAAAATGCAGCATTAGAACTTACTTTTTTACGGCCTTTATTTATAAGTTAATGATGTCTCACTTTTAAGTGAGCATTACCTCACAGAATTTTAGTTATTAATTGAAGGAAATGATCATTTTATTTTATGGCAGCTTCATGCCAGTTCTGTAACCCTCCTCGCACACCGTGATAAACCACACAGGCTGTCACATTTTTATGTGTTCTCTCTTCGTGGGCAGAGGCCGATTCTCTCCCAGCAGCCTGTCTTCACACTCCTACACACAACTAAATAATGACATTCCCCAGCTGGAACCTAGTTAGTGGTAGGTTCTATTCAGAATGGGACCTGATCTTTCAAAGTTGAAATGGGTTCATCTGAAGCTTCAGGGAACATATTGCTATATTGAAATATTTCCTAAACATGATTTCGCACTAAAAGTTACATTGCTGCCTATACATTCCTCATTTTTTTTCTGTTGCATCAGAAACCTTTTCATGTTTGGGTCTTAAGCAATGCAATGAACATTTCCCATCAAAATATACACGATTGACAAATGACTAATAATCAGTTTCCCTGGCTAACTCATACCAATAACATGGGCACAAAATTAACGTGTTTGCAATCAGAGACATATGACCTAAATGTTGATTTGCAAATATGTGACAGATGGAACTAGAATCTTAGGGGCCTAGGAAGTCTAGTTTGGCTCATTTCTAGATGCAGAAAGGACTTCTCTGACCAGTCCAACTAGGAAGGGAAGAAACCTCGTTGGAAGGCCAGTTTCATTGTTGGACAATCCAATGTTCCAAATTTTGTTTTATTAATCTGAATCCTCCCTCTTGCCATTCTTGCATTCTGTGGTGCTTGTTCTGACCTCTTGAGTTGTAGAGACTGTTATGATCATACTTAGCTAGTTATGAATATTAATCATAGGAAGAGAGCAAATGGGAAAACAGGCATTTTAAGCATGGTCATCTGGGTAGTTTCACCAGGTAGCTACAGTTTCATGCTCCCCAGGGACCATGAAGATCACTGGGGGAAGAGATCCAGCAAAGGGGGAGATGGGAGCATGTGCAGTGAAATCGGGGTGACATAGGGCAGGTGCTTGCCTGTCAGTCTAGCCTGGGGAATAATGGATTGGCTAGAGGGTGGACCCCATCAATCGTGTGTGATATCTTAAAAGGCTGGTTGGTTAGTTTCAAGAATCTCTTGGTTAAAATCTCTTGACAAACAAGTCCCCTCTCTCTTGCTCCATGGCACACATTCACCCTGAGCTAGTCTGTTCTCTCTAGTCTGTGTGGCCTTACGCAGCCGATTTAAGCATATTTTCAGAATTACAAAGAATTTAATATATCTTTGTCAGCCTCTCAAAGATAGCACACCATCAAGCTTAATTTAATTTGTTTATAAAAAAACAAAAACAACTTTTTTCCTCAGGCCCTAAAAGAAACTTGGTGCCTGGTAACTACGAAATGTCATGTTACTAGGTCATCTTTATTGTGATGTATCTGTTCAGAAGAAAGCAAAGCAAAATAAGCAACAGCAATAACAAAACTAATTTTGAGTCTTCAAATATATATCTAAAAACCTCTCGACTATTTATAGTCTCAACTAAGCAATCCACTCCAATGCCTTAAAGTCCTGGGCATACTAACCAAAAAGGCCCTGTCCCCCGCACTCTGCAAGCTCCAGGCTCAGGGAAGCTGTTTTCAGACGTGCTACATATGTCCTGTTCTGAAGAAGTTGTTTCCAAGCAGGACCCTGGAATGAGCCAAATACTCAGCATTTACCATTCACTCCATTCACTCCCTCATGTAATCAATTCCAAGTGACTCTCGTTTGATCAATAGAATGGTATATGGGTCATAAAAAGCCCAAGGTGAAGGACTGGGGAGGGGGGAGGGGCAGGGATTGGGGGGGGCAATGGGAGAAAAGGGGGGAAAAGGAGAATATGTGTAATACTTTCAACAATAAAGATAATTTTTTTAGAAAAAGCTTTAGGTATCTGCCCAAATCTTTTTTCTCAGGTGCTGTGTTTGGGATACTACCTCCCAGGAAATAACTACCATCTATAGATATAATAGCCAAAGTGACAGCTACGACCGGAACAACCAGAACGACCAGTCGACCAGTCATTATGATGCACACTGACCACCAGGGGGCAGACGCTCAACACTGGAGCTGTCCCCTGGTAGTCATGTGCTCCCATAGCCAACCTCCCAGGGCCCCTCCCCCTGACTGGCGCCTCCCCCCAGTGGCCAACCTCCTGTAGCCTTTCCCCTCTGGCCAGCCAATCTCCCACAGCCTCTCCATGCCTCCCCATCTAGCTGCCTACCCCCCGCCCCATCAGCCCTGATCAGGAGGCCAGCCGGCCAACCTCCTGGAGTCCCTCACCCCAGCTGGCCCCCCGATAGGTCTTGATCGCTGGCCAGGTTGAGGGACTCCACCTGTGCACAAATTTGTGCACTGGGTCTCTAGTACTCTGATAAGCCCCAGACTAAATAACTGAGTTAGAAGTAGATTCTCTGGTAAATATCGCAGCTGAAGCCCGGGCGATAGTCAGCCCCTGCCATTCATATGACTTAACCACCTTGGTCCAGCCTAGCGGAGCTTTAGGATAACTATAGTTCAGTGCCACCTAAACAACCATGTGAAAAACTTCACATGAACCATTCAGCTGCGTCCAGCCAAGCAATCACACTCTTTTGATTTTATTGTATGGCTTTTTGTGAATTGTTATGAATATTTGCTATGATTCATGGCTCCATTTTTCCACCCTGTGTAAATGATCCTTTATTAAAATTGGTATGGCATTAATATTAATATACTTATTATGAGATAATATGGACAACATAAATGACTTTTATGAATAAGACATGTAATTTTTAAAATAACATTTGATGTAATGTGGACATAAATGATCATATAAAACAAATACAGTAATTAACCTTTCT